>NC_051236.1:24292500-24372500 GCF_015220715.1 Pygocentrus nattereri
GGTATACATATCACAAATACAGACATGCATCCAGGCACAAACACACATGCATGCAACTCCTTCTCCTCCCCTTTGCTGTTTTCATTCTACCCCTTAACAAATCCAGGCTGTCCCAACGTCATCACCTTTGTTCTGGTTTCAGTCAGCCATGTTCACTTTGTGAAAACACAAGCATATGGAACGCTGCACAAACTCTATGCATTACAGTAAAGTTTTTATGGGGATGGAAAGTATCTGAATATATACATACTAATAAGCCTGGAAATACATTTGAATGTTACTACTTACCCCTGCGATGGACTGGCGACCTGTCCAGGGTGTTTCCTGCC
This sequence comes from Pygocentrus nattereri, assembly GCF_015220715.1. Classification (NCBI taxonomy): domain Eukaryota; kingdom Metazoa; phylum Chordata; class Actinopteri; order Characiformes; family Serrasalmidae; genus Pygocentrus; species Pygocentrus nattereri. Next base: position 24,292,830 of record NC_051236.1, read on the forward strand.
TTCCGCCCGAAGACTGCTGGGATAGGCTCCAGCACCCCCCCGCGACCCTGACGGAGAAGCGGATTAGAAAATGGATGGATGGATGGATGGATGTTACTACTTACTACATTTTTTACTTGGGCCTCTAAGCAAAGCAGTCAGTAAAGTTAGTTGTTATTAATAGTCAGACTGTCTATTGCACTGAGGACTCCAGATGTTTCTTTTTTTGTTTGTTTCCCCAGATATGTGACTCATATTCCTATTGATGTGTTTGCTTGTTAAAAAAGGTATTGGGTGAGACAGACTAGAGGAATGTCCAAGAATGTGTGACTTAATTCAGTCATGTCCTTTACATATCAAATTCATGCAACAGCATTGAGAAGTTGTAAATTGTAAAACAGAGGGGAGCAGAACTAACAGCAGATATTAGCAACATTTTTGTGTCAGCCTTAAAGGGTTACATGGATTAAATAACACTCATGTGTGAAACAGATCATGTGTCAGTAATGGTTGGTGAAGGATCATCTCCACTATGGCATTAGCCTTTGCATGTGTTTATGTTCTTTGCTACTACGAAACATGAGCACTGTAACACTGCACTGGTATCGAATCTGTATTGTATTTCAGATATTGGAATTTGTATTGAGGGAGAGAAGATTGGATCGGAGCATCCCTAGTTAAACACATGTTACTTCTAATGAAAAATTCCACTAGGATTCATCCACTGCTGTGACCACTACATAGCTTTACTTTATGGACTGACGGTCTGTTCCTTTCCCTGACAGCTGATCCTTGCTTCCCTGTGTGTTGTCTGCTTATGGGAGTCTTTGCGGTTTTGCAGAGGAATAATACCCAGCAGGACCACGCGTATCATAGCAGAAATAATGTTATTCTTTAATATAGTGAATCAATCAAAGTCCGATTCCTCAAGAAGACACCCACATTTTACAGATATGTTGGACTATACTCACTCCAGCCTTGACAGAGCGATCTTAGATTTTGGCAGCATTTTGTTGCGTCGACCACACTTTCCTCGCTTGCTCTTGCTCTGGCTCTCTCTTTCTCTTGCTGGCTTCCGTGTTCTAGCCGCTGGAACGCTCATGCTTATTTCCCTAACCCGTGTAGGGAGTGGTATTAAGACAGGGTCCACATGATTGACAGGACTGAGTACTGCAGACAGCCAAGGCTTCAAAAACGTCCTACTCGCACTCTGTCCAGAGTTGGCCAAATGACAAATGGAAAGGAGAAATAATAAAGGCCTGGCCATTTTAGTGGAAACAGATCAGTCTGGCTCCTAATCCATTTTGTCTTGCCATGACTGTCACACCACTGGGTCAGGTGATAAAGACGTAGTAAAGGAGGGAGACTCTTAAGCCTGCAGATGTTTTCCATTCTTCATAGGCAGACTTGTGAATACTGTATTGATCACTGTCAGAATTCTCCACAAGATTAGTTTCCCAGTAGTGTTTTTAGGAGAATATATCAGGGCAGATACAGCACCTCTAACACTACTCCCTTTCCACACAAATTATGACAGTGCTGATAATACAAATGGCCTATGACGCAGCCGTCATACCTGTCATCATTTTCCAACTGCACAGCCAACTATAACTCAGTACTATAGCAAAGTAACCCTTCAATGGGAACAGCTGCAAGGTTGGAGAAACTGACACAAAATGTGATTCTTGTTCAGATTTCTTCTTAGTCGGATGCTGACCAAATTGGCAGATCTCGCTGGAAATAGGAGACATTCCTACATTAATAACATATATAATGCAGTATATCACATTGCATTACATTCGCAAAAGTAAGTAAATTGAAAGACATAATGAGTGTAATATGTTATGTTCATTAGGAAATGATGTACACATTTGAATCAAGTAAATTCAATCTTTTTTTTCTAGGCATTCATTTTGGTATTATATCTACACACGCTGGCCACTTTATTAAGTATACCTCCATGTATCTACACTTTTTACCAAGGTCTAATTACCATATTGATGCTTTACAATTGATTAGTCCATCTGTTTCTGTACATAATGTGTTAACCACCCCTACAGGACCACTACTAAGCAGGTAATTTTGGGTGGTGGATCATTTGGGTGGTGGAAAAGTCCACCAATCAGAAATGTCCATCCAAAGGCATTCTGTGGGCAGAGAAACAGAAGAACTACAATCTCTAATTGTAAAACTACAAAATGTACCTGTAAGTTTAAGTAAGTGTAAGTGGACCTGATAAAATGGACAGTGAGTGTAGGTACAAGGTAGATAAAGTGACCAGTGGGTTTATGTCTGTGGACATTGATTTTCCTTTTGTTTTGGAGTTTCACTCTGTGGAAGTTGGACTGATTACATGTAAAGATCTCTGTCAGCACCCTTGGTTACACCATGTAGGCCTGATTTTTTACTGTTCCATGTTTAGAATGGAGCATGTGAGCACCTGACAGATGTGGGCCAGATGCTGCATGGCTAGACATGCTCAAGGTACAGAGTTCTCTGATGATGGTCAGTTGTAAGGAAGTCTCAGTCTGTTTCTATAGCTTGCATTATTTTCTGCAATTATTATGAAATCAGTATTTCTTAATTGTGTTATTTTCTGCAGTGATTACACAAACCTTACCCATTACTGTCATGGACAAGGTGCCTCTTGACTGATCTCTCACTGCTCTGCATCATTTGTTAGTTTTCCGCTAAGTCTAAGGTAGACCCTTTGAAGTATTTGAGTCATTCTGATCATGTGCGGACACATTTGGACCAAATCCCTGACCTTTCGTTCTATCTAAACTGTAATGACTTTTAAAATTCCTCTGCGTTAACCGGAGCTCCTCAGAACCCATCTGTCCCAAATCTCCGCTTAGGACTGCTGTCATCGTATGGGGAGTGTGTGCATGCAGCATATGTTCTCTGGCAGTGCTGATATAAATCTAAATGGTGCGTGGATTTTGCCCCGCATTCCTGTGTGATCCTATTGCAACGAGAGATGCCTGGACACTGTGGCATGAGAGTGCTTGGGTCATTAAATGGTAAATTAATATCATGTTTGTGACATGTTGCTGGTCTGAACAAACAGTGCTTGCGGTTTCTGGAATTAAACTGCAATGTAAACAATGCCTTTGCTTTGATGTAACTCATAGGCCTTTAAGACAAGCTAATCTTTCTCTTTGCTGCTGTCTACAATGCATGAGATGCCTCCAGTAATGCCCCTCGGTCTGTGAGGCTGAGACCTACTGCTTAAATTTCAGAGGCAGTTTAGCTACATTTTGCAGCTGTGGAATAGGCTGCAAATATAAACAGTACTGTTCAAAAGTCAGAGACCATCCAGCATTTATTTAATTTCCAGTCAAAACAGCCATTAAATATTTTTTATTTTATAAGGTAAGGCTAAGTCTAAAGAAAAGAGCGAGGAGAAAATCAGGCAAAACCCTTGCTTCAGATAAAAAAAAAACCAAAAAAAAAACCCACACGTGATTCTGTCCATCCAACCTGTCAGGAAGTGGTCACTGAAAAACGAAAAAGACAAGAAAGAAGAACATTCACAAATTAAAACAAAGAAGTTACTGGTGTTCCCAGAACAATGGACTGACCACCCCAGAGCCCAGACCTCAGCATCAGTGAATGTGTTATGAGTTATTATAAGACTGAATTTTGGAGATGAGGAAAAATATCTCGGCAGATTTCTTTGGAAAAATGAAGGCAAGACTCTTGACAAGGAAAGAAGCCATAATAAAGGCAAATGGGGAAAGATCTGAAATTCCTGATGCTGGAAAAAAAATGAGTAGCTTGTACTTAAAAGCCGTTATGATTGGAAATTAAATAAATGAAGGCTGGTCTCGGACTTTTGCACAGTATTGCATAACCTTTTGATGGATGGGTCTTGCACGATATGCATTTGTACTGGCTAAGGCAACAGCAGTTGACAGTAAAATGTTAGTCTTTCTCATTTTCATATTAACTTTTACTTATTATCATATACCATGACAAGAACTGGAAAACAGTGCTGGGTTCTGGATGATCAGTGTTAAAACAGATACTATTTGAATAACCATTTTTGGACATTAGTATGTAATAAAATTAGCATTGTGGCAAGCCGCAAGTGTCAGTTTCAGCTTTACAGCCACTTAATTACTTTCACAGCATGAGACAGAATTGTGGCCATAGACACTTAGTTCCACTGTCAGCATGCTAACCCGCATTACTGAGACTCCAGGCCTGTTTTTACTTATGAATCATTCCATCGAGATGCTTTTGATGTCAGGTCCCATCTGAATTCACCCCAAGCATTTGGCTGTGACTTTGAAAGGATTAAAAATGCCTGGAACCATCAATAATCTGTTTATGAACCAGTTCATGGAGCTAGGTCTTTGAAATAGCCCAGCTCAGAAGCTTTATACCAGAATCCACAGGTTACATTTTTGAACTCTGGCTCGTCATTCATTTATCTTCTTAATGCTTAATACTCTGTATGTGCAGTGAATTATTCAGTGACAAGTCTAAAACTAATCTGTGAGTTATGTAGTTATGAAAGTGAGAAAGGGAAATCTGGATCTGCTGGCAGGTCCTTAAAAGGGCTGTACAATATATTGTTCCTAAATCATCGTGCTTCTCTAAACTTGTATTGTAGAATAATAGATGTAAAGATGAATGGGCAATTTAGGATGACCAAACATATAAGCTTTCTTTGGCTTGACTACTGTGTCAGACTGTGTCACCTTGTACGAGTTAATTCAGCACTGCAAGAGTGGATCCAACACTGTAAGAGCGAATCCAGCACTGGAAGAGTGAATTAAAGTGTAAGAATGAATTCAGAACTACAAGAGTGATGCCAACACTGTGAGAGTGAATTTATCACTGCAAGAGTGAATTCAAAAGTGTAAGAAAGAATTCAGAACTGTATTAGTGAATCCAACACTGTACAAGTGAATTCAGTACTTCAAGAGTGAATTCAGAAGTCTAAGGATGAGTTCAGCACTGGGGATTTTGGTGTGTAGAAGCTCTTTGGCTCTCACCTGATTGAGTGGGCATCAAGCTGTCACTTACTCAGAGACTTTACCAAGAGAGGCTCTGCTGAGCCATGCAAATCCACTGAACTGCAGGCTGCCCTGCCTGAAAAGCTATTATACCACCAATGATTTAGGGCCCAAAGACTCAGCAGTGTCTCTGCACCCTCAGGCTAGTACTGCCTCATTAGCATTAGTTCCCAGGAGGAGAGCCCCGCAGTGGGCCTGGCTGCTGTCTATCTGAAGCAGGCTAACGTGGAGGACTGGCCTGCAGCTGCTCAGGAGCCTTTGTTCCGTTCTGCCGTTTGTTGTGCTAATGGGAGAGGTCCTTGTATTACACCCTCTGTGTCCCAGACGCCCGCTTGGGTTCACTGCCCAGTCTGAAGCCTGTCTCTGCCTGGCCTGTACCAGGCAAGCCGGCTCTCTGGAGCCCAACAGACTTCTCACATTACGGACCAGCTTCCTGAGACAGGACGGTGAAGTAGGTGCTGGAGTATTTGGGGGGCGGACTGGTTCCTGTTGCTTGGAGTGCACTCAGGTGGAGCTTTTCCCTCCCTGCTTGTCCATTGTTGGTTTTCCTTTTGTATAGGTCAGGTCAGCCTGGCAGTGATGAAGAGTCCCCTAGCTCCCTTCTTCTGTCCACAATAAACACCCAAAATTCCCAACCTTCTCACATTCCCCTGGAGAAGGTAACGGAGCCATGATTCTTTTCCATGCTTCCTTCTTTTTCCATCCTCTGGGCTGCATTCTCGGCCCGTTTCTCCAATGCTCTTGACCGTTAGTTAAGTGCTTGTTTGCTGCAGGGCACTGACAGTGGAGACGAGAGGAAGCCAAAATAAACCCAAGTGCTCAAGCTGGGATCTGTGCCCATCTCCAAACACAAGTTTACGAGCAGCTTCATCAGTCCCTCCCTCCTTCTCTCACTCTCCACCCGCAATCAAACAGCTTTATTGTCCAACTTGCTGCCCCAGCCAGCTTCAGATTTTCCATTCACATCCTAGTGCCCAGCATAATTACGCTAATAATTCATTAAGGCATTGGATAAGGGCTGGTTCCAAGAAGAGCATGTAGTTCACAGAATATTTGCAGCCTCGTCACGTGATTTCAATTTCACTTTTGGAAGAATCTTCATTGGCTTGAAAGTGAATACACAATGAGGCCTATATAGCATTATACTATGTGGTCTAAATGTGCTTACTTCTGTTGGAAAATGGAATGAGCGATCACTTTTCAGCATACAAAACATTTTCCTAGTTATTTTCATGAAATGCTTCTTTCAGCCATGCCCATGTTATGCCCCTAGAGGCCTAAAGGAGCATTCCAGCATTTTGCAACCTAATCTCTATGTGCCAAATCTCAAAACACACTAATAGAAGACATTAGGCAGTTGCTTCTATAATTCATGTCAATTGGTTTTCTGTTCTTCTCCAACTACAGTGAAAAGCATAATTGTTGCCCCTGGTAAACAGTGATACAATACATATGAGGCACAGATTAGACTGAAAAAAAAAATCAGGATTATTACTTTAAATTTTTCACTAAGACATTCAACACTGTAGGTCTACTTATTATGGAAAAAGGTCCAGTCAGATGGTAATTTGAATCTCCTATGCCACTCCATCGCTCACCGATTGGAGAGGAGAGTAGATTATGGGATGTGAGATCTGGACTTTCTGTCCAGATGAGTGATCTCATTACTAACCCTCCATACCACTGACAGTTTTTTCTTTAAGACACAGTGCAGTTGTGTTCTCCAACAAATGTTATTGCAAGAGAAAGAGCCAGATTATTATAGTTTAACAGCACTCATATCAATAATATGTACCACATAAACAGCTATAATTTCAGGGTCCTGAAACAAATCAATCAAACTGTATGAAAATTTACTCAGATTGAAAAAGTGACCCCCCCAACACAAAACCAGATACATGGCGCTTTCCCAATGTCTCAGCCTGTGCTCTAATAATGCGGTTTTCGGTTGGCTTACATGAATCTAAGAAGAGATGTAATTTTACACAAGACCATATGATTTTACACAAGACCATAGGAAAAGGTATAGTCACAACAAGACTTAACAAGTCTTAACTTAAAAAGTTTTGAACATATTATAATGAATATTATACTGCCTGGCTTAGATTTAAGTGTATGTTGATCACTTTAGTCTTTAGAACTCATGTTAAACTAATACATCTATTGCAGAGTGACTAGTGAATAAAGCCCCTAGTGCCACCTTTGAGCTGGGAAATTTGAGTATAGCTCAGGTTTCCCTGGTGCTTTTGGCCTTAAATCAGTCTGTTTGCTCTCCGTTGAGGGCCGTCATGTTGTCTGTGACGTTCCGATTTTGAGGGCATCAGTCACAAATGATCATAATAAAACCTGCCTTTGTTGTCAAGGAAACATTAGAATACTAATCTCAAAATTGCCCTGCAATTTTCCAGATATTTCTTGATTGTCTAATGATGGGTTAGACTGCAGATGTGGACTAATTAGGGTAAAAATGCTTTTCATATGTTTTGATATAGAGCTGGTTCATCCAGCACAAATACAAAGCTTCTCTCTCCCTCTCTCTCTCTCTCTCTCTCTCTCTCTCTCTCTCTCTCTCTCTCTCTTTTCATGGGATGTTCTTGTACCTTGTTTTCCGTTAGTGCTGTTCTCCTTATGTTAATCAGTGTTGTGTTATGTTTGGCATATGTTCACTCATGAAGGAGAGGGATATCAAAACAAGATAAGAAACAACAAGAAATAATACAAAAAGAACAAAATGAATTGGAAATAGAGTGAAAAAACAACAGAAAGAGGAAGAACATGGAAAGAGATTTTCCCAAATCAACATTTTAGCCATATCAAAACAAGCGTCTCACCTGTGATCCATTCTGCCACCAGAGGAGTTGCAGCGTGTACGTGTGCATGTTGGCTGCAGTGAACCATACTGTGTAGAATCTGAGCTTTCTGTGAGCGGTGTTTTCTATCACTGTATAAAAGATGCAGGAGACTTTCTTTAAAAATGGATGCAATGTCATTTTTTTTTCAAACTCATTCATAGCTCAGTACAGATTGATGAGCATTAACTATATTATTGCTTCATTTAATGAGAGTAGCAATTAAAAGCAAGTGCTATGCGATTTCTCTTCTGGTACATGCAACAGCAACACTGAGACATGCAGACTTGACTCTTCAAGGTAGAAGGAGATGGTGCTTTGTGCTACAGAAACAGAATAAGTGGAGTAAGAGGCTACTTGGTAATGAAACCTGATAGTATAGAAAGACTCCCATAAAAGTTTTGTACGTAGTTCATAGCTCACTGGCTGTAGAGAACATTATGCCACCTGTTCCCCACAGCCCAGCCTGTGCTCTGTGTGTGTGTGTGTGTGTGTGTGTGTGTGTGTGTGTGTGTGTGTGTCACTCTGTCGTCACTGGCATTAACAGGTGTGTGTATATTAGCAGCTCATTACAAGTGTGTAAAAGCGCATGTATTTATTGGCAAATTAGCACCCAGTTAACATAGTCACACTTCTGTCTTCCCTCTGCACTGTGTCTCTGCCCCATGTAACCTGTACACAGTTTTCGGTCCAGCGTACTCTTTACATATTAAAATAAACACAGATGAGAGTTCTTTAAGTTCTTTTAATTCTTTCTTTTAGTTTTGTTTAATCTTTTAAAAAACAAAAGGAAGGTGCTGTTTAATGGAAATAAGAACAAATGCCCTTAAATTAGGTGGAAAAAATGCTTTTATTGCATAACAATTAAATGAACAATAAAAAATCTCTGCAGATGTGTGGGCACTGTCCTTGGGCAGGGATTTCCCTTTCGCAGCTCTTTTAATGTTTAAATTGAGTTTTTGTTATATAATATTGTTGTAAAAGTGTTTATGCATGTGTTCTGTGTACTTGGTCAAAGTACATGCTTACATCTGCAGAATTTCTGTCATGTATGTAATAATGAAACAGTGGGTTTAGTGTCAGATTAGGACCGTGCGTTTTATTCATTCTGAGGCAGGATGCGTATGTAAGATAAAACAGCACAATAACAATGAAACAGGCCAGAGGTTGATTTGAAGTGTTGGTGAAATTTGAATTCAACTTTTATTCTGTTTTGCTTAATTTTAAGGGGCCATATCATGAAAAGTTTCCCTCACTTTTCAAAGCAAAAATGGCTCAAACAATTATTGTTTTTGATGTTATGAACACAACTCATATATACAGCCTATTTAGCCTACAGCAGTTCAGCTCCACTCATTTATGTAGAAGCTGTAAGGAGCATTTCAGCCCATACTGCCTAGTGAGAGAGGTAAATTGCAGGGCAGCCAATCCCAACAGACTTTAGTTACATGCATCAGTTTTAAACGTGCAGTAATAGAAATGCTCTATTTAATTCTAAGTGATAAAGAGAGGCTGAAAAATTGGCTTGTGTTTTGTACATAAACCCTCTAAAAACATTCTCAAGGGAAAAAATTGCACTTTGACTTTTTAGGTTGAATAAAAAATATTTTAATATAGTCAGAAAATTGATGTATGTTGTTTATGTACACAACATATGAATTGCTAATCATTGTCACAGTATTGATTATAGTCACAAGATGCTCCTCTTACATATTACAAGTTTTCATTGTGTGCTGTATGGATGTACATCAGATGTTCCAAAAGGGGGTTTTCATTCATTAACCCCTTAAAATCCCAGGCTTATTACATACAGAGGTTTATTATTCAGCAACTACAGAGACTTCAGTGCAAACTGGTTGAGCTATTCTTAGGTTATAGAAGCGTGTAATAAAACTTTGGGCCTGCTGGTGGGCCTTGACCTTTTAAGAGGTTTAAATGCTCACATGACCCAAACGTAAATAAGCTTGTCTAACCATGGTACATCAAGGGTTTCAGAAAGGTGTGGGCGTTATGACTGTAACACTGGGGAGCAATGATGAGGCAGATGCATGTGCTGAGAGAAGCGAAATTTGTTATGGGCAAATCATCAGGGTCATCCATCATCAGGGTCAAGACAGTCCAGGGTAAACGAGCCAACCTGGAGAGAACGAGGGACAGACATAACAAAAATGAACACTGGGAAGACTCACAAAGGAGGCCAGAAGATCAACACTAAACAACACACCACAGGAGAATATACTACACAAGAATACAAAGATCAGCAACAAACTAGGACAAAAACAGGGCTAAATACAATGGGCAAACAAGATACAGGTGGCTAATAACAGGTGAGAACAATCAAGGGCAGAATCTGAAAACAAGGGGGGACTGGGAAGAACTCACAGAAAACAAAAGCACATGGACAGAACTAGAAGGTAAACAAAAGCACATGGACAGGACTGGGAGGAGCCAATAGTGACAATGACAAAACTACATCATCTCGATATCTTTTTATTGTTTTCTTTTTACATATTCTGCTACTGTAAATCCCATTAAACTAGACTCATTTTTCTGTACACATATTGTGACACAATTTGTCATACTTTGTACATCCCTACTAGTTACCATTCTAGTGTTTTTTAATATAGTGCAAGGCAAATTCTAATCACAATATCATCACAGTATGGTATCTGTTCATACTACGAGTGCCTAGTACACATTTTTGATAGCCCTGGTCAGATGAGTAATTAGAGTCAGTCTGATTTGGACCAGGATGCATATTTGTGCTGCACTGTAAAAAAGGTTTGCCAGTTCAACCAAAAAATTACTGGTGGTTAACAAGCAATTTGACTGGTTTAATTCAAGTCAATAGTTTGAAGGAAACAATACAAAGAAAAAATTTAGCTTAAAGAAACTAAATCTGTATTTTACATCAACCCAGACCTCAGCAACACTTAAAAGCAGCCTGTGCCCTGTTCCCCTTTTTACACTATATGGACTGCATACTGCCTAGTGGTGGGAGGGGTTTGGTGTAAAGGAGAAAGGAGCACTATAAAATAAATTTGATGTTTTGACTTTAACTGCCTGCCTCAAAACTGAGATTTTATTAAACTTGAGAAGTTGTCAAAGTGTGACATACTGATTATATTACTTTTCACTTAAAATTTGGTGCTTAATAAACTGTTTTTTTTTTTTTGAGGCAGCCAGGTTAAGTTAAAAAACAAACCTTTTTTACAATGCCTCTGTGCCAGAGTTGCTCTGGATGTGTCAGTACAGGGCCGATTTATTCTGCCCTCTCAGCCCAGGCGGCGGGGAGCCTGCATGATCCATTAACACCACTACAGTTTGCATAAGGTACCTAAACCTACTGTAGCTACCAGAGGAGCACACGCTTGCACAAGTCAAACCTGTTGCTTTTCCTGAGAGTTCTGTATGTAGTATCATGCCTACATTTGCTTGATTGACAGAGAATAGAAATGAGCTAATGTTGTGCATTCCTTAAACACCATGCATCTCTGTTCTGAACAGACTCCAGTCACTTCGGCCAGCAGAGAGCCACACAGTGTTTATTGTCTTCCGTAGCTGAAGGGATGAAATATTCCTTGCTCAGAGTCAAAAGAACCCATTGTAAGCAGAGCATCACTCACTGCAAGCCTGTCAGCACGAGCTGATATTGTGTTGCTGCGCTGTAATGAAATCTCCTCACTACACTAACGAGGCTGTAATCTTCTGATATTAAAGGCTGTTTTACCTGCTGTCCACTGGACATGGAGACAATGCTAATAAAAATGTATTTTTCACTAAAATGCATGACTGAACTAGTGCTGTCTCGATTATTCATAAACTCGATTACTCAAATGAAAATAAATAGATTCAAATTTACATTCTCAATTAATTAGCAATGACTTGTTGTCAGTTTGTATGGTGATAATACAGGCTTATAGCTCGAGGAGTTCCACTTGAAATATTTCTCCAAACCAGCCAGGACACGACTGCTCACATCGGGTTTGTTCGGGTTTGGACGTCACTTCTCAAATATGTATCAGGTTCGCATTTCATGTCCAGGTTCTCACAGCCTGCCTTCCACTTTTAACAGATAGTTTATTTTTCTCCACATTCACTACCTTGTGGCACTACCTTGTCTTGTCTGTTTATGCTCTAATGACAGCTATCATTCTCAGTACATGATCTCCAGGTTGGGTTCGGACTCAAAACGCGCCGCTGTGTGTCAGGTTGCTTTGAGCGCAGGCAAAAATTCTCGGGCTGTATTTGGATTCAGATCCAAACATTCAGTCCTTATTAAAGCTCTACTTACAGTCTTTTAAATGTCTCTTAGTTTAGGGTTTTTTTTCCTACTACAGTATTTCACAATGTTTGAAAGGCTATACATGCTTTGTTATTGTTAATTATCTATTTTTATTGTCGTGAGGATGGACATTTCGGTCATATTCGATACTCAAATTTGTAAAGCATTATATTATTAATGTTCAAAAAATACCCACTCACTCATTTTTGAGATCATTGTTTTTAATGAATGTGCACATGACTGCTGACATTCACACACACCACCAGTCATCATAAAGCTTTATTAAGCAGGCCAGGATCTCCACATTAAAGCTTTTTTGTTTGAAGCACTGTGCTTGCTTGAGATATGCGTCTTGAGATATGTTCTTGCCATACTTTCGGTTTCACTCTTCCAACTACACATTGCCCCCACAAATGCCTCAGAGACATTGAATGAGAAATATAATGATATCCTAGCAAGTAAACACACTATGCTTGACTTTGCTGAACATAATCTTGAAATACAGTGGACTAAAGTGCATATGAATAGAGTGTAAAATGAGCTTTCAGCTACTTTCTTTTTTACTATGCAGTATAGCTGCACTTTGTATGATCTGCTGCATGGCATGAAAATTCTCTTTAAAGCTTGCGGTAGCCTTTACACAGCTGCATTAGTCTTTGTACTTTTTCTTAATTAGACTAAACAGATAACAGAGATTCTGACCAAAATATAAGACACAGGTTCTCCACTGCTGGTGGAGAATAGAGTTCAGACATCTTATGGTTCTTAAACATAAGAATGTATAATGTTTTTAGATTTGTATGCCAAAAATCGCAATTTGCTCTTTAAAAAATCAGAAATTCTGCCTCATCCTTAGTACATTACTCAATTTCTGTTATATTCAGTAGTGACAACTTGAGAATGTTCAAATCCAAAATGCTCAGTAGAAAATAAAGTGCTTCTCTTTTTTCCTGTAGGGGCAGAAGCTCCCTCAGACCCGAACATAGTGACGGCCTCCAGCTGGAACGTTTCCAGCGCAGGACAGAAAGGTGAGTATGTGTGCCGTGCTGTATTTGTTTTAGTTTTGCCGTGCCGTCTGTGTGAGTGGAGCCGGAGTGAGCTTTGGAGCTGAAGGCTGCAGTAGATGGCAGATGGACAGTGATTGCAGGATGTTGTGTCTGCAGCCTGAGTTTGGTTTTGATTGGCAAAAGAGACACCATTCATAGCTGCAGTGTATCAGCGTGTGTCAGTAGCTGGGAGTCAAAATTGTGAAGGTGTCTTATTCTGTGACTGACATCACCTTGATTCTAGATGTGAGCGGGTGTGTGTTGGGATTTTACTTGCTCTCAAAGTCAAAATCTGTACATAGTCATTTCACAGCTCGGCAATGAAGACATGGTTTGGCAAAAAATCATATTTACGCAATTTTCCACTTACCCCAGATGTTGTCGATCATCAAGACATGTTTTGTATCCAAATTTCACTGCGCTGGAGCTACAAGGGCAACGCTGCTAACAAGCACTAAAAGTCAATAGTCTCCCAAATCTTTTCCTGAAATACATCTCTACCGTCTCAGACCACATTCATTAAGACCACCCAGACTTGTCAATATGGTTTAGAGCACAGTATGGCTTAAAGTACACTATGATTGAATAAAAACGAACAAAACTTCATTGTGTAGCTGAATCTTGTAGGCAGCCACTTTACCCTGTAAAATTCCAGACTTAGTGCATACTAATGCTTATTATTCAGTAACTACAGGGGCTTCAATACATTCTGGTAGGGCTATTCTTAGGTTATAGAAGAGTGTAATAATACTTTGGCCATGTAAGGGGTTAAAAACCAGGTCTTCTGCTAAAATCTGCTAAATTGCTGCCTGTCATATGCACGCACATCATGCAGCCATATAGACGCTATAGAGTTTACTTTATTCTTCTCTTCTTTCACTACCTTGTGGCACACTGGAGTAACACACTGAGCACTGAGGTCCACTAGGCCCATGCTTATCAAAAAACAGGACATAAACAGTGAATCTACTGAGAAACGTACACTTTAGTAGAGGCAAAAGAACATCTATTTATGTTTGGGAAAACACATTTTTATGTATTTAGTATGTATTTTGTGCAGAAAGAGTTTATTTGATTAAACAGGTGAAGCCTTGCTATATCAGCACCACACAGCGTGACGACAGTGCGGTATGGAATGTTTATTGTCATATATATTGTCTTATATTTTATTTATTTATGCTCTAAGGCCAGCTGTCATTGTCATTACACGGTATCCGGCACTGTCCTGTCAGGCTTTATTCAGTGATGGAAGGATCAGTTCAGGTTAGGTTTAGACAGAATTTTGTTGTTTTCAGGTCAGTTCTGGATTCAAAACACTAAGCATATAGAGGCTGTAGATTATGTTCCAAGTTTATGTCGGTTCTTTAAGGATTAACTATTAATTTTGAACTTAAAATTGAATTTTCAAACTGACGATCTATGTTTTGTAACAGAAACTGCATAAATGATGAATCTCTGCGAGAGGAATTTGACATGTTGTTGTCTAAAATGACTGACTGCATCATCTAGTCACATCGTGAAGTTTTGTTCATTTTTGAAGTTCTTGTTGTAAAAAGTCATAGCAAGTCATAGCAAGTCATAGCAAGTCATAGTGAATCATGTGTCCTAAACCACATCTGCAAGACCTGGATGCTATTTGTGTGGTTTGAGAAAAGTTTTGGGGATGTATTTAAGAAAAAGATTTGGGTGACTATTGACTTCTTCTGTTTGTTAGCAACATAACTTGTATAATAATAAGCCTTGTAGCTCCACTGCTAAATTACAGAAGCAAAAGTTAAACATTAAACATGTCTTAGTTGCTCAACGACATCTGGGGTATATGGGAACCTATGTAAATTAGATTTTTTTGCCGAAAAATGACTTTAACTTTCCTGGGTGTCCATGTTATATACACTTCAAATGTATCTTTACACGTTTGTATGAAATTGTTTCTCACTCATAGCTCATAGAAAAGAGTAAAATAGTGAGATTCTAAGCTTTCAACTGATACCACATCTTTGTTCTTAAGTAGAAGAGGTGATTTCTGAACTGGACTGACAAAATGGGAAGTGCAGACTCAAACCTCTTGTTACTGAATGCAGTTTGAGTATAAATGGAGTTCATTATATAACTAATGTAATTAACTGTGTATATTTATCAAATCTAATGGGTAGCAAAACAGTTACAGTGACTCTGTAAATGTCTGAGGGTTAACTTCACAGATATAAAATGGCTCTAATCCATCTGCTCCACAAGTAAAGCCCTTTCCATCATGCTTTTTTCTGTTATTCTTGCCCATTTGTTTCCTCTCCTCTTTTACTGTTTTTAAACTTCTGAATTAGTTTCAGTGGCAGGAAACGAAATGAATGTAATGTGGTCTTGAAATAATTCCAGGATTTAATCCTATTGACTTAATTGTGCTGCAGCTGTATATTTCAGTTAAGTCATCACTGTCATTGTAAGAGGGCTTTGAACCCTTTTCTTTACTTGCATCCATTTCTCTTGTCCTTCTTTGACCGTCTGAGTGTTGTTGTTGGTACATAAACCCACACAAGTATTGTAAGTGGACCTCAGGGGAAAAAAACATGAGAAAAATGTAGAAAACGCCTTTTAAAAGTAAATGTTCCTAATAAAAGCCATGACATGGATGTTGACTGTGGCAATCAGTCACTTTGACATGGTACTGCTGACACATTTTCCAGAATCCTACGCTTATTTATATACTTGCTGTCTTCCTACATGGTTCTAACCCAGTGCAGGGAAAGGAACTGAGCTGTAGAAACCCTGCTGCTCAAACACGGTAGGCTTCAGAAGCATGCACGTAGCTGCACAAATATCTCTTAAATGGCACCTGCATATCTGTGCATGCACATGGTCATCATTGCACAGTGCACATGCTGCCAACGTTACTGACATACTCACACTGAATTAGTTGGATGGCTCTGAACATGGATATGTGGAAGGATGCCATTGAATGAAAGAGGGACCTATTCAGTGTTCAGTTGGTTTAGCTGTACACTGTAATAAGATCTGTAAGTTCTTCTATTAAGTAACCATGAAAAAACAATGTATTCACAAGCATATAATAATGTTATTCTCTGAGCATGAGGCTTGTTGGATTTACACCATGTGCATAGTTGCTAAATGCCTTAGATTCATATCACAAGACTGTAAAGGCACATATGGGAAAATAACGAATATTACAGCATGGCACAGTTTTAAAGGGGTGGCTGGAGTGGTCAAGGCCTTCCCTGAAATTTGATTGACCCCCAACCCATCATTGTTAAAGTAATCTTTATTCTTCATTTTGAACACATTTAACATCTAACTAATTATTTAAAATCTTCAAAATTGCACAGGACTAGCACATGGAATAAATGATTAAAAGTAAATTTCTTATATGTGGTTAAAAAAAGTCCAGACCTTTTGAAGAGTGAATGGCAGGGTAAGTTAGCTACAGATGACTGGGAAACATACATTGTCTTAGTACAGTGGTCGTCAGAACAGCTTCAGCCTGCCTTGTCATTGATTGATTACAAATCTCTAGAACTGTGCTGGAAGGTTAACTGGCTCTGTGTAACATTTAATACATCATGACAGCGTGGTAGGATGTTAACTGCCTAATTTTATTATGTGTAGTACACTTTTCTGGACGTATCTGCACTCATAATGCTTCTCCACTCAGGGACTGGGTCTGCATATGTAACCTTAGAGTTTGAGGCAGGGCTCTCAAACTTAAATTACCAGCGGGGCACTAGGCCATTACCCCTTGCCACTAGGTCTTGTCCAAGGGTGGCCAGTTAAAAACAATGGGAGAAAGTGTCCAGTATATGTTTTTTTTTCTCATTTTTAATTACATAACATAGCAATTCTTCTGTAACCACAAACCACAAGTACTACAGTAGTTCAATTATATCAGTTAAACTTATGTTTAACAGTAGAGTTTATGAGACTCTTGTTGTGATTGTGTTATCATTCCTGCTGAACACAAGTGAAGTTTTGGCAGAGCGAGTTCTCAGTCTCAGTCTGTTACTGCAGTCTGTTACTGCTATTTTGTGAATTAATTACAATATACCCATTAAGCGTACTATTGGTCAAAGAATGTTGGAGATGGAGCTGCCGGGTAGAAGGAGAAGAGGTAGACCTCAGAGAAGGTTTATGGATGTAGTGAAGATGGACATGGAGATGGTTGGTGTGAAAGTAGAGGAGGCAGTAGATAGGGCATGATGGAGGCAGATGATCCGCTGTGGTGACCCCTAAAGGGAGCAGCCGAAAGAAGAAGAAGAAGAAGAAGAAGATACCCATTAAGCATACTGATCTAATATCAGTTAAAAATGAGGAAAGTAGCTAAAATAGTTAGCTAGGTCAGTGTGCAGCAGTAATGCTGTGTCAGATTTTTGCTTGAATGGCTCTTCTTCCATGCAGCGCTTTATTTTTGCTTTTAACTTTGAAAGCATCAGCATAAGCTGATTGTAGATAGCTTATATTAGGTACTCAGCCACAGGGTCTGGAGGGTAAAGCACATTATGGATAAACCACAAGAAGCTGTCTCACAGACTGAATGTGTACCTTGGTTTGAGACCCCTTGTTGTCCTTTCATGACGACAGTAACAGGTTGAGTTCCACTCTTTGTATGTGCACAAATGCAGCTTATTCACTTTACTTTGCTCAAGGTGCATAAAGATTCACTATTTTTCTATTCACACAGAATGGACAGCAGGTGTGTGTGTGTGTGTGTGTGTGTGTGTGTGTGTGTGTGTGTGTGTGTGAGTGTGCGTGTGTGTGTGTGAATATACACTCTTGTATGAGTCATTCTTCTGGTAAGCAGTCAGGAGAAGTCATCACTGTGCTGGAAGTGTGTCTCTAACGGTTGGGGCAGTGACTCAGATGCGTGTCTGAACTTCAGTGCTAATATCCGTTATTCTGGACAGCAGCTTTTGTATATTGTTGTAAGAGAGCTGATGTTTGGACAGAGGAGATTAAGATGGAGGGATAGAGGAGAGATCCTCCTGGGAAGGAAAGAATCCCTTCCTTTGGTCACCCCTAGACCAGACATGTCTAGATCAGGAGTGAGGAGAGATTGAGCAAGGGAGGAGAAAGGAGGGGGGGCATATGAGAAGAAGGGGAAATTGGATGAAAAGAGAGAAAGAATGGCCTATGATGTGATGGAGGAGCATTTGCCACCTGTATCAACCTGCTTTACTTATTTGATATTTGATCTATGCAGTATATCTGAGATCAGTTGGGTTTGTGCAGTGAAGTGGAGCCAACAAAAAAACTGGATTTGAAAACAACTGTATTACACTCTAAATATTAATTATATCATGTTCTATATAGCATGACAAATGTGAATTGCAGTAGTTTATATAGAGCTGGGTGATGTATAGATTATTTGCAGATATTTACAGTCATTTATTTGAAGATACAAAACTAGGCAATATTGGGAAAACTGTGCATTTTATGCAAGCAGTTGAGTTACAGTTGAGAGAAAAACAATAATATTGAATAGTTTGCATTGGTCAAAAATAAAATTTTAACTGCTGCTGCTGTTCAACTGCAAAGTTTTGAAGTTTTTTCTACAACTCAGACTCCAGGGACATGGGAAGGTATTGCTGACCTTCCTCTTTTTTTCTTGGACGAACGTTATTCAAACTACAAGCACACATCAGACGGGGGATAATTACAATGAACATAATACAAACTCCACTCTACAGAAAGCACACATGGGTCTTTTCTGTGCTCAGAATATTTAAGAGTTAGGCTCTTTTGTTATTGTTTTTAGCTTGCTGTTTAATTATCCTTGAAATCCTGGGATGCTACAGCCCCCTGAACACCCCTACGTCCTGCGTCCCTACATGTCTACCACATAATATCTCATGACTCAGGCTGAGAACCACAGACATAAACAAATGACTGTGTGTAGACACTTTGGTACACATTATGGTTTTTCTGATTGAAAATTCACTTGCTATCTATTAGGGGTGGGAATCTCTTGGCATCTCATGATTTGATTCAATTATGATTCAGAGGGCTGCGATATAAAAACGATAAAACAATTATCGATGCATCTTGATGCATCTTTATTTCTATACAGAATTTCTGTTTTCCTACTGTGTGAGGACTTGGTACTTTTAAAACAAGGTATCTGTAATGATCTTTAATGAATTTACTTCTAATATCTTTTATTAATAAATCAAATGGAAGCGATGTGGCAAGTGAACTAGATGGCTTTCATTCGCTGCTCTTGTTTGGAGCACATGAGATGCTGCCGCCACTCATCTGCGATAAAATGCGCAGTTAGGGTGAAATAAGATCCAGTGGTAATGCGTGTCCACACAGCATGCTACAGCCATCCTTTCCATTTTCTTTAGTGATTTTATAACTTCGGTTTTGGTCTGGTAAAGAGGGGGATCACTGTCAGTAAAATATCTTCGAGACTGGATGCTGAATCTCAGCTCCAAAGTGTCAAACATAGCGCGAAAGCCCTGGTTCTCAATGACTGAGAACTGGCATGCAGACTGCAGGTCACATAGAAGCAAAGTGTCGCTTAGCCAGTAGTGATAGAAAAGACAGACAGAGATTTAAGATTAACATTTGGAGATGAATGAACTTATTCACATTTATTAGCAATGTAGTTGGTTTCCTGGTACATTGCGAAGATGAAATCAGCTAACCTTTCAAATTTTCCGGGTCCACTTTAAATGGTGCCGCAGTTACATTCGGTGCCTCAGACAGCATTTAAGGTGGAACGGGAAAACTCGAATGAGAAGCGACTTTAGCCTCGTAAATCAGTCGAACGTTGAGACATTTTACCATAAACTCCTCTACTTTTGAGGAGACATTTCCTGTCGGAAATGGGAGGAAAGCGACTATAGCTAAAGCTTAAAAAACAGCAAAGTAAGTCTGCATTTTCATTTATATTTATTTATAGTCTTTTTTTTTATTAGTCTTTTATTTATTTATAATATTTATTTATAGTCTTTTTAATTGCAGAAGGTGGCGGTCACATTCATTTGTGTTTTTATTATGTGCTGCCGCAGACTGTCCGGGCACTGAACTTCTGCATTTCCAAGTTCCACCCTTTGCGTTCCACCAACATTACGTTATAAATGAAAATTTAGAAAATCGATTTTTAACATTTAACAAGAATCGTTCATGTCTGCATCGCGATGCATCTAAGTATTGAGTTTTTCCCCCCACCCCTAATATATATGTATGTTGTCAGAAGAAAACCTCATATCTCCAAGATGGTAACTTTACAATGGAAGCAAAAACAAACCTACTTTACTTTTAATGTCAAAGTCAATGAAACCAAATTTTTGTCCAAGTCAATTTGGGCCAAGTCACAGGGTTTAGGAGTGTATTTATGGGAATTTTTTACCTTTCTTCCAGAAGCACATTTGTGAGGTCTGTGCAGGCCAGTCAAGTTCTTCCACACCAAACTCACTCATCCATGTCTTTATGGACCTGCTTTGTGCACTGGTGTGCAGTCATGTTGGAACAGGAAGGGGTCGTCCCCAGACTGTTCCCACAAACTTGGGAGTATGAAATTGTCCAAAATCTCTTGTTCAGCTGAAGCATTAAGAGTTCCTTTCACTGGAACTAAGGGGGCGAGCTGAACTCCTGAAAAACAACTCCACACCATAATCCCCCCTCCACCAAACTTTACACCTGGCACAATGCAGTCAGACAAGTACCGTTCTCCTGGCAACCACCAAACCCAGACTCATCCATCGGATTGCCAGATAGAGAAGCGTGATTAGTCACTCCAGAGAACACGTCTCCACTGCTCTAGAGTCCAGTGGCGGCACTTTACACCACTGCATTAAACGCTTTGCATTGCACTTGGTGGTGTAAGGCTTGGATGCAGCTGCTCTACGCTGTTCTTGAGTTAATCTGAAGGCCACATGAAGTTTGGAGGTCTGCAGTGATTGACTCTGCAGAAAGTTGGCGACCACTGTGCACTATGCGCCTCAGCATCCATTGACCCTGCTCTGTCATTTTACGTGGCCGACCACTTCGTGGCTGAGTTGCTGTCATTCCCAGTCACTTACACTTTGTTATAATCCCACTGACAGTTGACTGTGGAATATTTAGTAGTGAGGAAATTTCACAACCGGACTTGTTGCACAGGTGTCGTCCGATCACGGTACCACGCTGGAATTGACTGAGTTCCTGAGAGCGACCCATTCTTTCACTAATGTCTGTAGAAGCAGTCTGCAGGCCTAGGTGCTTGGTTTTATACACCTGTGGCCATGGAAGTGATTGGAACACCTCAGTTCAATGATTTGGATGGGTGAGTGAATACTTTAGGCAATATAGTGTATTTTTGACCATATCACCCAGCCTTACATAATAGCAATTATAGCATATTCTTTATACCACATTAATTATTACTTATGGCATGTTCTGTGTAGTGCAATAAATCTTAATTATAGTATTTTCTAAATGGCCCACTGAATATTAATTATAGTATTATCTGTGCACTGCTGGGCTATTTTTCTCATCTCTCCCTTTCAAGCATGATTGTTTACACTGCACTAAAAGACTTTGGACATCCATAGATACTGTATTGAGTTATGCTACAATTTTGTAATGTTGGGTGAAAGTAACTTGGCACATTTGCCTCAGTAATTTCTTTTTAGTCATGTTGATTTTAGCAGGAGTAGTAACAGTGTAGTTGCTAGTTTGGTCAGTGTTTATTTAAAGTAACAGTAGTTTTACATGGGCATAGTATTGGATGACCAAACCTCCCTCTGAGTCATCTGATCTGCTCCCACAGTGGCATCTATATGTTAATATATATGCTTCTGAAAAGTCTTCTCAATCAGAACAGCAGATGCCTTGGAAGAGTAGGAATGCTTGGGCGAACAATCCTGTCTGGTGTAGTTTAACTCATGTTTAGCTTATAAGGGAAAACTAGTGAGAGGAATCTGGTCCCCTCCACAGGGAGAGTAATATTGCGCATGTCCCCACACAGCTGTGGGCCCCGGGGCCCCTAACCCTACAGGGCTCCCACTCAATATGCTTTTATTAATTTCCTCGTCAAAGTCACATTCCTGGCATTGCTCCAGAGTCCGGCCTCCTTCAGAGAGGATGCCTCTGAAAATTAAGGTCTGCTAAAAAAGAAGAAAGAGACTCAAAGAAAATATTGTTACACAGCAGTATAGTTATTTACAAAGGCTGACAGCAGTGTTCATGCAGAATACAGTAGAGCTATGCCGATGCTGTGATTAATTGTTGAATTTCAGTTCTGTTTCTCACAATTGTTCCTCAGCACTGTGAACCTGATATGGGTGCTCAGGTTAGCGGCTCATTTCATGTTGACTGAATTAAAGCTTGATTCACACTTACCCTGGACTGACTTTCTTTTAGTGTCGTAGGGCCAGACAAGATCTTGGAACAACAATACACATTTAGGGACATATTGTTAACTTGTGGTACTGAATCAAGGCAAAATCCACCACTAACAAGAGTACGGCCCCTTGAAAACCCACCCACAAATTCCTCTGGTCTGTGCTCTTTTATTATCCAGAGTACATTTGATAACACAAGCAAATAAATGAGCTAGTGAAAGACTATCACAAGCTAATATAAGTGTTTTCCCCTTCCAAGAGGTAATGTTTACTTTTATCACATGTAATGTGCTCCCTTTACATGCATAGCACAAATACATACGTAATCAGATGTGCCAACGACAGGCTTGTTGTCTATAAAACAAGGTTTACGAGCAAACCATCGGCACCAGCTTTGGGATCCGCCTTAACAATGCATTGGATCGGTTTAGAAATTTCACTCTCAGTTTGTTCCCACCCGAATAAGTCTTTTAGCCCAAAATATTTTATGGTTATCCTCAGACATTCTTAGTACGAGACCTCTGGCTCTATGAGACTCGATTGCTGCTTGACCCAGACTGTAGATTAAGACAGCTTGAAATTTCATCCTGAGATAAAGACAAAACAAAAAAATCTGCATGTGCTCATCAATCTGAGGGAAGTAACGAAAGTGCCATGTGTAATAAATGATGCAGTTAACAGAAACTGGCAAAAGAACCTTGAGTGATCACATCCAGAAGCTTATCCGCCTGTAGTTTGAATAGCAATTATAGCATTCCAGCTTGCAGTGCCTTTGCTAGGAAAAAACAGACAGTTTTATAGCACTTTACTTATGTACAGTGCTTAACTATGACTTTAATAAGGTTCGCAACTAAAGACTTTACTCTTTTGCTTAATTTTTCAGTGTAATGATACCGACTGCTTTCTGAGTCTGTGTAGATGAAGCACCTTGTTATAGCCTATGAATGATGGTGACTATCACATTTGCTGCCATAGAGGAGGTAAAATATGAGCATCAAGCATTGTGATCCAAGTGCATATCATGAAATATGTTGTATATTGTATTGGATGTTGTATACAATACATGATAGATACATCATGAAGTAGTTGTTGATACTCTAGAACTCCTAGAACACAATAAGAGACATGATTATAAAATCTGAATATGATATTCCACCGAGGGTGTAGCCTTCGTCTCATGCTGAGAGAGGAATAAAATGTCTTGAAGTTGGATGTGATGCCAGCGCCACACAGAAGACAGGAAACCCCAGCAGCAAGAGCCTGTCTGAGCATGGCTGCCAAAAAAGGTCACATGACTGCGGGAAGTCTCAGGAATCCCCACAGAGTCCAGAATTAGACTATGGAACAACTTCTGGGACAGTGCCTATACTGTCTCTCCTCACCCTCACTAACACACATACACTTGATTTACACACAGAGTAAAGCAGCATTGTATTGTCATTGTCATAAGGAAACTGAACAGCTCAGCTTCTTTAGGTTTTACACGGTAACAGCTGTCCTTTACATGGCGTGAACATTGCATGACAATTGGAGTTTTTAAGTTAAATTATGGAAGCAAATTTAAGAACAGTTTTCCTTCTATAAAGCTACAGTTCCTGAGATACGATGCTTTTTTATGATAGTAACAAAATGCTGCTTGTGTGAGAATTCCACAGGCTATGTTACCTCATCAGGTCCTCTCTTGTCCTTGCCCAGACTGATTGTGGGTCAGACTTACTGAGTCTATCCCAAGCCTATTCCGCTTACTATCCCTACTATTAAAGGAGTATTTGGGGTTGTCATATTTGTACTGGGCTTCAATCAAAGCCACCCCAGACCTGGCAAGACTGGTGTTTTGGAGTTAGAAGTTTCCAGAAGCCTTTATATGACATTCGAGTTTCTGCCATCCTTATTGGCGAAGCCCCTGCTTGGTGAGACAAAGTAATGATTTACTACCACAGCAGAAACCACAAAATGTCTTGTAAAGGATTCCTAACTGGCAGTTAGCAGTGATTTGTTATACGTGGGAGCGATTGTATGACCTACGAACAGACACACACAGCAAAATAATTTGATGTAAATTTATGGCCAAGGATTATTCCCCCAAGGTAAAATAGTTTTTCATGAATTAGAATGTGTCTGATAATTGCAGTGTATTTTCAAAAACCTCTGCAATGGCATGAGATATTTTGTGAGATTTATATTAGATGAAACCTTTTGCGTTGTCCCCAGAGATGCTCTAAAATTATTATACACCAAATTATACATGCCACCAAACTGATTCCCAGTTCTTCCAGACGATTCCCACTCACTCACCCATCTCCTTCTCTTTTCTTCTCAGACCACTTTCTCAGACTGGATGCTCCCATGAACAACATCACCACCAACTTGGGCCAGACGGCTGAGTTGCACTGCTATGTTTCAGGAAACCCTCCGCCCACGGTACGCTGGCTGAAGAATGATGCTCCAGTGGCGACGGAAGCACGACGTGTCTCTTACAAACAGACAGCATATGGCTCACGGCTACGTATTCGCAACCTGGACACCACCGACACCGGCTACTTTCAGTGCGTTGCCACCAACAGCTATGGCACTGTGTCTACTACAGGAATACTCTTTGTAAAGTTTGGTAAGTATTAGGTAGTAAAAGACCAAAGTCTTTATAATCAGCAGGGTAGTAACGATACACTTAAGACATGGTTTAATTCTCAATACTGGGTTTAATATTCTCATGACATTTTGAAGAAAATTTGAATGAAGAACATTGACTGTATATGCTGTTGTAAAATTTACTGTGACTGCCACAAGAGCTGGCAGGGCCCAAACCCTGAGCACGGATGAAACCCAGCAAGGATTGCAGGGAGAGAAGTAGAACTGCAAGAGAGTGGTAGATGACACACGAGTCTTGAGCCCTGCCTCCTGGGCAACACCTCCTGTTCCGCAATAAGGCCACATCCCACATTCTACCCTGGGATGTGCACACAGCACAACCTGATACTATGAACTTCAAAAATGTTTTTCAATACAGCTACTATAGCCTGCTGTTACTGTCCTATCAGACAGATAAAACCTGCTGCACAGACCTGCATACTCATGGATGTGCAGACAACCAATCAGAAATCAGCGGTCAAATTCCTGATAGCTGTGGCCATCTGCAATATTCAGTTCAATTCCATGTTTATTTATATAGCAATTTTTTTCTTAAACTAGTGTTGTCACAAAGCGGCTTTACAGAAATCTGGGTCCAAGCCCCAGATTAACACGCCAAGAGCAACAGCAAAAGCAATCCCCAAGAGGAAGAACCCTTGAGAGCAACCAAGAATAAAAACTATTAAATACAGTAGTTAATATGGAATAAAGAAGAGAATGAGCCATCGTCATTGGATTGAAGTATTTAGATTTACCAGTGACAACTCATGACTAAGTTTATCAGAGTAACAGATGAGAAATAGACCTATGAAAACCAAACAGCTTTAGTCATACATTTAAGAATACTGCCAGCATGGTTATTCCTGAGACTACTCCTAAGAATACTGGTGATAATTCATGACCATTTTGTGCCATTTGTATTATGCTCCTACCAAAAAAATCCTTTGAGTCCTTTGAGTTTATCTGATTCATGTGTATATTCTGCATGAATACAGTGAATAATGTTACGTTCATGATATGGTGAAATACAATAGGTATGTTGATGTAATATATTTTGTTCATATGGATCTGATGTACACATTTGAATAAGGTAAATTCAAAACCTTTTGGAACTCGATGCTTAAATCCTTCACAGCTGATTTGTAAATGTCCTCTTCTGTTCTTGATTTGACCCTCTTGATTACATGCATGATGGTAATGCATCATTTTTAAAGCATCATTCATACCACCTTACTGTCAGTAAACATAGCACCATTCCTGCAGTCTTGCCAGAACATTGTCATAAACTGTCAGCAATGAAACCTGACGAAAAGTTTACAGTGAGGTCCAGAGCTGTATTTTGGAGCTCAGTGAAATGAGGTCAGTGTAGTTATTCTCCACTCTGCTGTGCCCGTGGTCCACATTGGCAGCGTGTGTTCAGAGGCTGTGTGAGTGATTTGTTCCTGACCTGCTGTAAAAAAAAAAAAAAAAAAAATCCTCCTCTTTCTTCTCCAGATCCCCTGCCAACACCCCAGCCTGGAAGGCCTTCACCGTGAGTCCGTTTTTTTTTTTTCCTTTTTGCACTTGCCTTGTACCATGTCCAAGCTTCTTCATTACTGGCCATTGACTATAGTAGTGCAGAAGGGGAAAAGAAAACAGTCCTCAAGAATCTGATGATTTAATTGCCCCATCAACAGCCATTGAGCAGAGCGCAAAGCTGTTCACATATATATTACGCATGATTATAATGTGGGACAACAAAAACAGTGTGTATAACCCTCTTCTGTGGTTTTCTATTATGCCACTGAAGTACACGTTTTCATCCTAGCATCACTGCCTGATCTTCCTTTCCATATTTGGTTGTCTGGTCTCAAAGGTTATATTCTGCATATATTCTTATTTGAGTCGACAGCTTCACATTCATCCCTCCAAGACATGTTAACTTAACCCTTACTTTTTGACCAGTGTGTGTTTTTGCATAAGGCATGTAATCTAAGGTGATGACTTTGTATTTAGCTACCAGTAATACCAGACATTCTTAATGGTAGTGGGAAAGAGAGGCTGGATAATTGTAATGTAACCAATGACTTAAAAGGAAATGACTTTAAAGGAAAGGCTTTTAGAGAAATCACATTCAGACATTTTTCCACTTTCCACTAGATATAGTCGACCAGCCACAACGTCCCTGCCAGAAAAAAACAGCATAGACCATCATAACCAGCATGTATTATGTTTTGGATGCTGCTTTGATGGTCAACCAGCATGGCCACGTTTGATGTCCAAATTTTACTACTTTAGTTTAAAACTGGAGCTACAATGCTAACCTTGCAAACATACACTGTTTATTTGCCAGAACCTTTAAGGAAGCTTATTTAAGATCAAAGAGTGATTCTTTTACTAGAATTTGGCAAAAATAATGTCTGTTCTTCTCACTGCTAGCACATGTATGATGTTAGGTTTAGCGTGTGGACGAGGACTGGGAGTTGATCCCAGAAAAGAGATTCCAGGCATTTGAGAATGAAGAGTTCGAAGGTTTCCTTCCATACAAGTTCTGAATCATGTATAAAGAATTTTTTTCACTTGAGAAATCTGAATCTCAAAAGCACTGCAGACACATTCAGCTTCATTGTCTGTAATCAAGACTTCTGTTCTCACATGAGCCTAGTCATTTTGCAGGAATTGTAAAAGGTCTCTTGCAGGTAAATTGAATGAGTCGACCAGAATTTCTGGAATTGAACAGCTTTAGTGGATGTCTTACTTATCCTTACTTATCACGTGTTAAAAACCTACAGAGTGTCACATGCATTTCAAATGTGGGTCAGTATTATCCAATACTAATACAAATGAGCTTATTCCTCATTCTGTTAGCTAACATGTTAAATCATTTCATTTTCTAGCACAGCTATGGTGGTATTGTTTAATATGGCCTTCACCAAATATGCCCAGCCATTATTTCAGAGACACAGCTGTCAGAGTGAAAAACCTTGTTGAAGAAAAGTGAGTGCGTATGAGGGAGTGAAGGAGTGAGGGAGAAGACAGTGGCTGGCGTACTGGAGAGATTAGACACACTGTAAATCCAAGCACAGTTCACTCATTCCTGTTTTTCCCATTGTTCCCCATCTCCATGCCAAATTCAATAATGCCTACCTTGCCTCTTTGGCAGCAGTAGCAGTAGGCTCTTTGGTAGCAGTAAGTTGGCAGAAACGTTTTAGGGTACATCATGGACCCATTCCTACTGTAATTATTGTAATTCCCAGGCATATTAAGTACTGATCAAATAATACAGTGTAAGTGATTTACCTTTTTTATTGCATGCATATCCATCTTTCCAAAATTAACATGAATTCTGTCACTAACTAGAGCCTCCACAACTCTCAGATGGATGAGGTGGGCATCTTATTAGCGAACCCAAGACATCGTGACATGTCTGGCCACTTTCCAGCACACATTAATATTGATTAAAGCCAACAAAACCTGCTTCTGTACCCCTAAACTTCAATCAGATGAGAGGGCAGTGCGCTCAGGCTAACTGCCGTCATTATGTCCTGTTCATTAAGGTGCACACAGGGCTTCCTTTGAGGCTCACTTTGGCCTGTTGGTTATCATTAGTGTTATCATCAAAGAGCACTGTCCTGCCAGACCTCATCAGGAGGCAAATGGCCCAGTCAGCTCCCTGTCCTTTTTTTTTCCTTTTCTCCTCCCCCTTCATGTGTTTTTTTCAGGGATGTGTCAAAACGTCAATCTCAGCAGAGCGAGAGTTAGCTGGTATAAGGAGGGAGTGTCCCTGCTGGGATTTGTGGCGGGGACACTAATGATTCTGTTCCCTGGCCTCAGGCTGGCTGAAACAGTGTGTACACTGTGGGCTGGACCGGATGAAGCTTCACCTGAGAGAGAGAGAGTGAGAGAGTGACCAGGGCCATGCTAGCTGAAGGAATAGTAGAGGGCTGTACAGTGTGCCATTTATAATATCAGTATGATGTACTAAAAAAAGCCCTATAACACATTAAAGTATTCATGTAACCTAACAAAAGTTACATTTAGAGCAACATATTGAAACTTTTAACCAGGTGATATTAATGGTTGACCATTGCTTTCTGCAGGCCCTCGAGGAGGTCATTCCTCCTGCAGAAAGAAAATCAACTTGCATATTTTTATATGCATTGTGCATTATAATTGCAATCTCAGTGCTAGTCATTTTCCACATCATGCAGCCCTACTGGAGGATGAGAGAGGGCTGTAGGAGAGAGAAAGACATTAAAAGACAAAACATGTCAAAATAAAAAAAAAAACAAAAAGGAAGATGTCAAATCATTATTTAGACAAAACCTGCTCTTCTTACCAAGGAAAACACTTTGGTGAACATGAAGCTGAGTGCTGCAAAGTACACTAATGCATTTGGCAAGTACAAAGTAATACTCAAAGTAGTAGCAAATATCTGTTTTATGTTAACAAACCTTTGCAGGTATTTTTTCTTCTTACTTCATGAAAAAGATTGAAAAGAAGAAATGATGTTCTTTTGATAAGCAGTGCAAATGAATGTTATTACCCTTAGAAGGCCAAACTTAGCTTATGTTACTGTCGTTCTGATGATATAACGTTTTAGCTCTGTCTACACTAGACAGTCTTTAAGCCATAGAACTGTCATTGAATTCAGTTAGTTTTATAAACATCCTGTACATAAACTCTTCAAGGTATGAACAAGACGTAGTTCCCTAGCCCAGTTCCTAAGTCTGAACTACAGAGGTTCTCTTTAGTGGCGAAGAGAGTCTGAGCCTCTGATCTTAGATCAGCTTTGTTTTCTCTCAGGTCATCCCGGCAGGTGGAGATTTGAAAGGGGAAGTTAGTTCTAGACTACAGAGTAAAGGCAGTCTGTGCACTCGGCCTCTTGGTGAACCCTCACTTCTCAGCTGCTCTCTGCTGAGCTTTATGACAACACACGTTAAAGAACTTTATTCATAGTCTTTTAATAAATGCAATATGGATTTTTTTTCATGCTGCCTTTAGCTTTTTACATCGCCTGCTTTATGGGGACCACCTGGTGCGAAGGTAATTGAACACCGTGGATGAGGAAGTGACTAAGCTTCCAGAAGCTAAACAATGGCCACCGTTGTTCCAGCCCAAATGTCACTCATACAATCCATCTTATGTAGTAATATGTCTTTCCATTGTACTAATGTTAGTGTTGTTAAGCCTCCATGTAGAAATCATCTGACTGACTTTTCCAGAATTAGTTCCTCCGTTTAGCTAGGGTTAAGTCTACCACCTTTCACCCTTAGGAGACTAAAATCAGGAGAAACAGGTTGACCACAGGAGTTACGTTCGCAGTACATTTGCCCATAGAATGGGACACTCTGGAGCAGCCACACGAGTCTAAGGTTGCCATGCCTAATGCCAAGCATTGGCTAGAGGGAAATAAACTCCTCTAGCATTGGGTTGTGGAGCAGTAGAACTGTGTTCTCTGGAGTGATGGAGCGCCATCCAATAGCTTTTGCATGAGTTGGCGTTTGTGATCCAGAATTAATCATCCAACATTAGCGCCTGACCTCACTGATGCTGAACTATTCCTTTGAAGAACTGTCCACTTTAAGGTTCTTTAGGGAACCAAAGGTGTTCCTTCAGTGGCATCACTCCAAAGAACCCTTTTGGCAAACTTTATACTTTCTTCAAATGCTGGCTGATGGACAGCATTCAGGTTGAGGGGAAACTGAACATTTATAGTCCACAGAGGGGTTCTAGAAAGTCTGGCGTGTTCTCTTCTTTCATTTTGGTTGTGCCGCTGTAGTTTTCACAGAGCTCTTGTGTCACAGGCCTTTAATTATCAAAGCTGTGTTAGGTGTCTCAGCCATATCTCAGTCTGCCATCATGAGCCTGTTCAAGAATGAGCTCCATTCATGTGAAAGTGGAGCAAATTAATAATATGAGGGAAGAGCGTGGAAGGAAAACCATAAGTTAGCCTTATCAAAATATCATCCTTTCAATGTAAACAGACATGATTTCTATGCTGAGATTTTACTCTGAAGAGACAGCTTAATATATACATTGTAGCTGTGCTGCTGGTTCCTAGTGAAGTATGACGGCGGGGACGTCTTTAGTACCAGGCTCTTGAAAAGCACGCGGCCCCTCGTCTCTACCACATTGTTTATAGCATCCCGTTTTCTGACCGCTTGAAAAGATTAATATTACCGTTGCTGCCTTGTCAAGACTGTTTAACTTTCCTCAGACTGGCTTGAGAGGGAGCCTTTTCTCTCAGTACAGAGAAAAAACGAACTGGCTGGCTGTTTTTTTTTTTTGTTTTTTTTTTTCTCGTCACCCTCTCCTCTTTCCTCCAGCTGAATGGTAGAGCCAATCGGGATCTTAATGAAGTCCAGACCACCTTGCTTCTTCAAGGCTGAACGTGGACAGCACAGGCGCTGGAGACATCCCGGAAACCTCGCGCAGTCTGAAAGTGCACATCCTAATGGGGCCCTCTGCCCTGCTTTTAAGTAACGACTTCCATTACGCTTCTGAAAGCTACTCAAGTCAGAGTTAGAGACTGAGGAAGGTCCACTTATGGTCATCGCTGTCATTAAAGCGCACAAAATTCTGTTTCTTAGCTTTAAAGCTCTGTGTCTGACATTTCAGATGATGTTGACATTTCTTGGCATGAATTTAATTAGTCATTAAAATAAGCTAGCGTTTGTTTGAAAGGCTTGTTGACTTGGCATTTTGATTTATGAGACTCATAAAAACTGCCATGTTTACTGGGGACCCAGGGTGCTCTGTTTTTTTTCTTTCCTTTAAGGTTGCTTTTTGTATAATAATACCAATTCATTTGTCCAAAGGGTGAAAATAGCCTTACACTTAGTCACTGTTTATGCACAGCTGCCATTTCACCTGTTGATGGCAGGGTGTACTTATAATAATAATAATAAATTGATATGTTTGATTTATATGGCGCCTTTCTCAAACCCAAGGACAATTTACTGAAGTGGCAAAATATATAATCAACAAAAAATAAAGCAAACCACAACACACATAGAGTTCTCCAGATGGCAAGGAGAGAACTTTTCAGACCAAAGTAAAGAGAAGCTGAGCTGGCCTGGAAAAAGTCTTAAAACTGAGGGGGGGGGGGGTCCCTCTTTGCCCAGGGGGCCACACAACTATGGTGTAGCACTAGTCATACTGAGAAGTCTCATATCCTATAGAAAAGGCCTTGGCCAGGAAGGGATAGCGCCCCCAAAGCAGCTTCTTAGCTGTGTTGTAGCATTGCTCATGCAGCCAAACACCATCAGTCCAGCTGCAGTGTGACATCACCAAAGCAGTCGGCCCAGGCAACCACATAGCTATTATATAACATCACTCAAACCACTAGCCCTGGCTGCCAGGTAGCTGCAGTGTAGCGTTACTCAGGTAACAGCGAAGTTGCTATATGTACTTAGTATTGTTTCCAGACTTGAATTGCTCAACACTAAGATCTCAGTCAGCTAACTTTGTGTTAGACAAAGATCGAATGCCATTTACCAGCATTTGATTCACCTTTTTTTCCAGAGCATGTTTTATGGTAAATTATATAAAAGTATCGTTGCTGTTGCATTTTTTGTTTTATTTGTTTATTTACAAAAATGCCAGCTGCCCTTAAGAAAGTGTTAACATTTCAGAGATGTACAGGTTTACAATACACATATTTACACATGCAGATGATGCAAATGTCTTCAAATTCAGGCACACATGCACTCATACAGCCACAGACAAAAGCTCAGTCTCTGTCTTGTTATAGATCCCTTTAACTAAGTGTTGATTGACTGAGGATTGGAGCCTTAATATGACTCACTGGGGACGTCCCCTTTGCCCTGGTATGGTCTGTGGTGGAGATGCTGTGTGAAACTCGAGCTGCCTCACTGAGTCCGACCCCTCGTCTAACTGCTTTCCAAGTCAGGGGTGAGAAGGGCGGGTCACCATGGATCCCCGCTCGTCCATCTGACGCTACCCCCCTACCCTTCACCCACACTTCTACAATCCCATTACATCAGTAGATCTATTGGTAGACAGTCTAGTACTTGTTTATTTAAGCAGACCACTGATATTCACTATCAAATAAGTGACATTAGTCTGTTTAAAATTGCTGTTGTTTGTAATAGCAGCCTGTGGATGATGGAAAACGTTTGCGGCCCCCTTCTTTGGTGATTTTCTATGTATTTTCAGTAAAGCAGGGAAAAACAGCTGTTTGCTTGTACCTTAGGTATATTTTGCTTCAATACTCAGGTGGTTTAAACGCCTGGAAGCTTTGAGCACTGACATCACAACAAGGCACTACAACGAATGGGGTTTGACTATTCTCATGGTAGAGCTTTTGTCCATTGTTGCTTCTGTTTCACAAAAACTAGCAAGATCTGCACAGCTTTCTGTTTAATGTGTTATTGCAAAACTACAAGGAAAGCATTTATTTCTGATGAGCAGCATTATAATCACGAAATAGATATGTTTCAATCATAATGATTATATAGAATGTGCTATTCGGTTCCATACTGGTCACCACAGAAATGTTTTTGATAGTCAAGACCACATTTAAGTCTATTGCTCCCTGTTCTTTATTTTGTATTCCTGCCTACTGCTGTGAGTGCTGCTCATATGTTCCAGTTCCATTGCTAAATGATTCACTACTGAGGCCTCCATGTGGAATATGAATTTTTTTTCAGGTACATATTAGAGCTGTGGGAGAGAGGTTTGGATAGTGGTAACATTGGTCTGGTTGGGCTGTTCACTAATGAATGACCCCACTGTTTTCTCTGTTCAGTCATCATGTGAGAAACAGAAAAAGATGTAAAAAAATATGTAATGGGATTGTAGAAATGTGAGTGAAGGGTAGGGGGTAAGCTTCACTCGTCACTGCTCTTATGTGTTTTTTTCTCTTATTGCGCACCTTTATTCCAGCCGCTGAGTTTTCCATGTCGTGTGTAATTAGTTCCGTATGTGATTTCAGAGAGAACTTGATAACTGTTAGCATGTCCTTGCTTCTATAGATTGTAAGTGTATGGACTGTAGTTTCTAGAGAGGATCCAAGTCTTATCATCTTTCTGAATCTTCGCAAAATGAAACACGAAATAGAATTAAATCAGTAGTTGAGTGAAAAATCTAATTAATCCAATTTTCTGCTTAACCTAATTGTTGAGCCTTTTTTGTGTTGCTGCTAGAGCTATGAGGCTAAGATACAGTACTGTGTACAAGTCACAGATAACCCTTCTTTTATTGCATTTTCAGTTAAAAATGTACACACAAACAAGCTTGGAAGTCCAAGAAGCCTCAACAGCTAAATAGAATGTATGAATACATAGAATGTGTTCAGTATTTTGCGTGTCCAGGGATATTTTTTTGACACCTTCAAAGTTCGGTCTTAGAAGTTGGTTGCATTCTGCTTCTTATGATGATCCACATAATCCCAATAAGAAATGTAGAATTATCAGCCCATAAAATCTTACTCCTCATCTCGGATGTCTAGTTTCAGTTTTCTAGTGCAAATTTCCTTTTTTGTCCATTTCCTTTTCTCAGTAGCAGCTTAATGGCAGGTACTCATCCTTTCACATTAACAGAATTGAGGTGATGGACAGAAACACCTCTGGATTTTTGTTTATTTAAAGCAAGAGTGGAGCCTGATTTCACTCAGGTCTTACATTGATGTTATAAGTCTCATTTTCTCTATCGTACAACTTTTTTTGAGGTCCAATTTTGGAAATTTTTTCCTCTTCCTTATGCAAGTTGATTATTTTGGATCTGACTTCCAGATTCTCCTAAACATGAACAGTGGTGCATGAAATCATGTACTTGAGTTAAAGCAGAGATACCCAAGGTAAAATATTACTCCAGTAAAAGTAGAAGTACAACTCCACTTGAGAAAATGTACAAAAGTATTTGCCTTCAAATGTACTTAAGTATTGAAAGTAAAAGTACTAAAAGATTAATTATGACTCTAATGTCCTATTACCATTTTTGGAACAAAACTCTTGCTTCATGAACTAATTTTAGGTGAAAATACTCCAGTGTCACTCTTGGTAAACCAGTCTTTTAATAGAATGTCATTAAATAGTTTGACGCTGATGTCTTAATTAATTAAAATGATCATAACCACAAAACACTGAAGCCAAACACTTTACATCAGGTAGAACAGAGTGGCTCTGAAATAGCTTTTTGCAAACAAGCAAAGTTTCAATTTAAGATTTATTTTCAACTTAGTTACAAGTTTAATTTTAATAAAACCTTGCTTCAAACACAGGTTCACAAATGAGTTTCCTTTACTATATTGATCTGTAGGTCTCTGTTCATAAACATAAACTAACCGAAACAAATTTAATGTGAAATGAAATGGTGTTTTTATACATTCAGAAAAAAGACACACAGTCACGACTGCATATGTGTACATATGTCTATGTTGTGATCTATTTACACAAAGTTAGGTTAGTTCATCACTTATATTGAATAGACACTCCCAAAAACTGTATGCTGCTGCACTGATGTTGAACTGTTTGCTTGTACTGGGTCGGTATATCCAATAGGTCAAACCAAACCAAAAGGAACGACAGATTTTGCAAAACGTAGTGGAGTAAAAACGTAAGATATTTGACTTTTAAATGTAGTGGAGTGAAAGCAATGGAAAAACTTCAGTAAAGTACAGATACACGAAAAAACTACTTAAGTACAGTAACAAATTACATTTACTTCGTTACTGTCCACCACTGAGTATGAATAACTTGTAGTTAATGGACATATGTTCAAATTAAATAATAAATGTAGAGCAAACCCTGCCTTTTGCACAGTACTGTAGCTAATAAATAATGAAAGCTTCAGTCCACCACTTAGAGCTGTGCTATTAGGCTGAGACACCAACCATGCTTTCACTGTTACTACATTTTTGTGAGGAGAACATTTCTAAATCTGATTTTTTTTGGCAGTATCTCTTTAATACTAGAATCTATTTCCATGTGAGTATGTAACATGTAATCCAGACTCTCTTACACATGGAGGCCTCATAGTAACCCCAGTCTCTCCCACTGAGCAAGCCTCTGCTATTCCTTCACTCCTCCTCCTCCTCTCCCAGTGCCCCTCTCCATCCATCGTCTCCTTCTCGAGTTTTTCCATGAACAAAGTCTGGCTGCCAAACCCCTGTGATATTTTTCCGTCTGAGCTGCAGAGGGCATATGTTTGGAGGCACAGCTGTAAATATGAATGAAAGCTCTGAGATTTTCCCTTTCTGACACTCTCTTCACTGAGGGAATGGTATATCTTGTTCCCAGTGCTTTCAGGGGTCCTATAAATTGACTATAACTGAAAGAGCATGAACTCTATTCTCTTGATCTCTAGTAAACAGACTCCTGCAGCTTGTTTTCTGTTTAGGCCTCAACTTTTACAGTTCAGGCTTTTTATTTATAGCGCTGTGCATATTTTTGTTCTTTTTCTCTGAATGGAAAGATATAATGAATTGCTCTGTTAATGCAGAGAGAAAAGCAGATCTGCCCTAAAGGGAGTCAGAGACAGTTTGATAGCAGGAGAGAAAGCTGATTTATTGGGATGTTCCATGGCTTACAGGGTGTCGCGGTGCTTTCCTTCAACATGACATTACCCTGAAATAAGGCATAATTACTCAGGTTCCCCTGAATTATTCAGGAAATGCTGACTGCATCTAACAGGCACGTTCTTGTCCTTCAGTAGCTGAGTTTGGATTCTAATTTCTAATCCGCAGACTTCGACTTTGCAAATCACAAGGGGGAAAACATCACACAGGAACACATTCAAACGTGACGGAAAGTTCTCCTGTAAAGAGGATTTGTAATATACATTGCCTTGTAATTACCTGAATCATGTAGGGGGTTTAGTTGAGGTTTGACAGTTGTGCTTGAGGTCACTAAAGATAAATGTATAAAATTCAGGCCACCAGATAAGAAGAGAATACTTACTAAATCATTAAGCCATAACAGACTGTGCGTTACAGTGATTTTACCACAGTTGTTGTTGGACGTGACATGAAGCCAATGACAGCATACCATGGACCACCTTTTCATCAGTAGCAGGTTTTAGACTCTATGCTGGTCTTTGATGGTCATTAGCTTGATTCTTCTAAGATGGTCATGGTGGTTAACTGGCTGGAAAGGCAAAATTATACTTATCGACTAGTTCAGCAGGTTTCGTTGGTAGACCAACTTGGTCACTCTGGTCATCATCTAAACCATGAAACTCAAATCAAGACACCAGCCAGCTAAGCTGGTCTACCCGCTTAACCAGCTTTAGCTGGCCATGCTGTTATTTCAGCAGGGAAATCACTGTAAAGCACAGCCTCAGGTGACTTTTACATTTATGAAAGGTAGCAACCAGTGTTTAATAAATAATTAAATGTATTATTTATATGTTTATTTATAATAAACACCATAAACAATAACATTCATAAAGCAATATAGTTTGTTAAGAGTGAACTTTTCAAATAATGTAAGTCAGCTATTCCATAAGCTTATTCCATGAGCAGCACAATGGGTTTATTAACCTGCCGCATTAATACATATGTGCAGTCATAGGTTTGTATGTACCCATGTATTTTTTTGCAGCGGCTTCAAACATAGCTCAGCCTGTCAGATCTGAGAACCAGACCATTTGCTTTATAACAAACATTTTTTTACAAGAGATTGAGATTTGCCAAGAACAGAGTATCACGTAACACAAATAACATCAGTGTCAGGATTCAATTAACTTTCACACAAACCCACACTCACGCTCATACAAACACTGGAATGTGTTCTTGTTTTTTTAAAATATGGATCCACACACACACACACACACACACACACACACACACACACACACACACACACAGACATAACACAAGCACTTCCAGGCCTTGTTCTCACACCTCGTCTGGCAACTCTGTTTGTTGTTGGAGGAGTCTTACACACTGCGGGTCAGCACGTAAAAAAATAAACCTGCCACCCCCACAGTGCTAACTCTGAACAGCTTGACCCTGACACTCCCTTTGTTTAGTAAATCACTCTGTTGAGCAGCGTGTAAGCAAACGTTGAGACAGAAGAGTCACTTGAATTGCCCAGATGCATTGTTTAGTTACGTCTGAGAAGCCTAACATTATTGTAGCCAATTAACTAAACTATTCAAACAGAATTATGTAATTGGGTAGTTAATTATATAGTAACTGAGTTATTATAAAGTGTGACTGAGTAAGGAGTGAGAAAAAATGAATACCAGTTTATGTCTTGCTTTACTGCCATTGATAACCATGACATGTAAGGGTTAAACATATGAGGTTCAGGCAGATGGAAAACAGCAGACGTTCAGAGGATGTGATGTGTTTTGTGATGAAGTGAAGAGTGATGAGTCTGAAGCGTGCTGTGC
Organism: Pygocentrus nattereri; assembly: GCF_015220715.1. NCBI lineage: Eukaryota > Metazoa > Chordata > Actinopteri > Characiformes > Serrasalmidae > Pygocentrus > Pygocentrus nattereri. Next base: position 24,331,320 of record NC_051236.1, read on the forward strand.
TCCCTGGAAGCTAATCCCTCTGTGCTCCAGCAGGGTGAGGAAAGAGTTTAGGTACATTTCATAGTTAAACTCTTCCTGTAGCCTCAGTGTCGAGGGAAGGTTCTGTGGCTGTCAGCTTTCAGTGGTGTGTGGTGTAATCGCTTTCAGATTCATGGACACTGCAGGCCAAATGTAAGCAGTGAAAGCAGTGAAAGCTGTTTTTTTAAATGATTTTACAAGTCAGTAACCAACACAGCTCCACTTTATTGACATGGAGTTTAGTCAAAGAAGTCATTTCAGAATATTGTACTGGTTTGCAGTGATGTACAAACTGAATGTACCCAACTTCATCATTTGACTTTAAAGTCAAATTCACATGTGTTCATGTGGTGCTTTCTGGTATAAAGCAATCAAATAGCACTATGTGAATATAATAAATGGTAATGTAAAGTAATTTTTAACATGTATAATTACCCCCATTTTATTTCTGCTTAGTTTGTGTTCACAACCACCTGTAAAAGAGGCCAAAACTGCAGCTAATAAACTCAAATCCAAAAGCTAATAAACTTCAATAGCCATTTCACAACCTCCATATTTTGATTACCTCTCACATAAACCACATCAATGTGTTCGTCAGTTGAGTTCTTCAGAGCAAACTGCTGTCTGACTTGCAAAAAGTGACTTGGAATTAGGTGGCTGCAGGGACAATTACCAGGAGCAAATATAATGAAGAATCAGTTGATCGCTATTGCCATTGCCAGGGGTCATCAGTCTTCTCCACAAAGGTTCAGTGTGGCCGCAGATTTCCGTTCGAATCACGCTGAAGAACAGCTTATATACTAATCAATTGTTTGAAGACTAAGACCAGCAGATAATCGGGTAGAATCGTCTGCTTCTGCTTTACTGCAGTGAGAGCCTGCAGCCAGCCCTTTGGAGATAAGATTAGTGAGCCCTGGTACAGACAATAAGTCAAACCAGAGGCATAGCAATAGGTGGTCTTGGTATCCAAATGAGATTTTAACTGTTTTTAACTGTTAAAAAAATGTAATCAATAAAAATATCATATATAAATATTAACAAATGTAAAGTCAAAATGGGAAAAGGTGCTGTTTTCTTACATTGCTGTGGATGTTTTTTCATGTAAAGATGGTTTTTAAACATGTAATGTCTGTAGTCTATTGAACTAGATAGTGAGTACTGGTAGCTGACCTTGGTAAAGAAAACAAGGCTGAAGTTGTCTTCTTACTCAAGTTGCAGAAAAGTTCTTCACATTCCTCTCTATGGTGGAATGGAAAATTTAAATTAGAAGCTATCGAATAGGAAGCCAACTTAACTTTCATCCCATGCTGTCATAGAAACTAATGATAAACATGAGGTGAGCAATTTAATGTTGTGTAGGTGGGCACGTCTCTAATGGCTTTTCCACAAGGAAGTAGCCAAGTTGGTGGTTTCGATCCACATTATAGCAGTGTCTCTGAGACGATCTGCAACCAGACCCAAGTTAAATTTATGCCATCTAACCCTTTTTGCTCTATGTTAATGAACATGTCATTGTCTGTTATCTCTTCAAAAAAACATTATTTTTACAAAGTTCCTGTTACTTCCTTACTTTTGGCCTGTTGCCTTTTCATATATCTGAATTGAGTTTTCCTGTCTTTTCCCCCTCCTCTGGGATAGCTGAAGGTTATGGGGTTGTGTCCTGTGCTCTCCTAATAGAGGCTCCTATTGTGTCTGTGTAACATTAGAGCTCTTTCCTCTCTTTCTTCATTGCCTCTAATGAGAGTCCCTCAGTGGCCATGTGTCCCTTCCTCTCTGGCCACGGTCACACACCACAAACCTCAAAAACCAGAGACAAATGAGTCCACAGCTAAACACACTCCTCCTGAGCTCCATCACGCCGCAGAGCCAAGTCCAACATGAGCTCTTCTCTTTCAGCCTCTCCAAAGTGTGCATAGGGTACTTTCAGACTTCAGAGGAATCTCAGTAATGTCTTGATTGTGAGCTGAGCAGTGCAGACTTAGAGCAGCCTCTTGAACAGCATGTTGTGTTTCTGTATAATATTTGTAGGCCTTCTGCCCATATTTGGAAAGAGTTTGCATTGATATAGTGCTGGAGGAACACTAATCTCTAGATTGGATTAAATATGACTGTCATTATTATTATTATTATTACTACTATTACTACTACCACTACCACTACATTGTACTGATTTCAGTATCTACATGAAATTCTGTTTTTTGGGGTTGGAAACATGTTGTAAAGTGGAGATGCATGCAGAAATTATATATGGGCACATAAAAGTTTGTAGTTGGATGAGCTGAAAAGCCACTAAATGTGGGTCTATCTGTTGACATAGAGCAGAGACTACAATAGGAGCCTGAGGAGAGCTTGTTTGTCAGTTTGTCAGTTATGTTTTAGAGAAGGGTTCGCTTTTTATGGGGTCATTTGCAGTTTGAGTACATTCAAATATAAAGAAATATCACTGCCAGTTTGGCTGTATACATAAACTTCAATCAAAAATTCAAGCATACAATACACTATACACACAAATCTAGCATCCCTACTCATACACAAGGTATGAGTTTTATTTACAAATGCATAAACTCATTTGCCTGTGGGCTTGTGACTGTACCAGAAATTGCTTTCATTCAGTGAGATGAGCCATACTGTAGATTAGGACTGCACAATAAAGAAAAAGCTCAGTCTCACACTGAAAAGATATGAGAGGAAATCTAAACATTAATTGTACATGCATTTATTCCAACAGAACTAAATTTCACGTCTGTTGGCACCCCTACATTTACTACATTTACATTTTTTGCAACTTCCTTCTGCCAGCATAACAACAATGAGTCTTCTCCAATAATGCCTGATGAGATTGGAAAACATAGGGCAAGGAATATGAGACCACTCCTCAGTACAGAACTCACCAGAATCCTCCAGAGTCCTAGTTACTTTCTTTTGGACTCTCCTCTTCAGCTCACCCCACAGGTTTTCATTAGGGTTTAGGATTAGGTCAGGGGACTGGGATGGTCATGTCAAAGGCTTGATTCTGTGGTCGCTGAACCTTTTTGTGGATTTAGACATGTTTTGGATCATTGTCCTGCTGGAATCTCCAACCATGACCCAGTTTTTGCTTTTTTGGCAGATGCACCAGATTTTCATTTAAAATCTCCAGATACTTAATTGAGTCCATAATGGCATATGTCCTAGACAAGGTCCCCATGTCCTTAGGAGGACAAACAGCCCTAAAACATCACAGATCCTCCCCCGTAGTTAACAGTGGGAGCCAGTAAGTTCTCATTTAATCTCATCTGACCAGAGAACCTGGTTCCAGTCAAAGTTCCAGCAGCCTATTGCAAATCCCAGGCTCTAACATATGTAGTTATACAAAAAAGGCTTCCTTCTGAATAGATTGTTGAAATGGAAGTGGCATCTAATTGTAGTTTTGAAGAATTGGTGACCCCAAAATGCTATCACCTTTTGCACATCTCCAACTGTGATCCTTGGAAAAATGTTTACCTCTGTGGCCATTTTTCCTTCTTTGCTTGGGGGCAAAATATACTTGCCTCCTCTTCTAGACAAACACACTACAGCTCTGGGTGTTTTAAACTTCTTAATTATCTCCCTAACAGTGGATATGTTTTAAGCATGTAGCTATTTTTGTGGTCATTGCCTGATTAAAAAGGCCAATTTTGTCTAATTACACTTGTGTATTCTGTAATCTTCCCCATGATGAAGAGAATTTGGTTTCTGTATCACCTCATATTTATACCCCATTGAAACAGAAAGTCATATATGACCACCTATGACCCTAACACTTATATATATATATAAATTTCATTATACTTTGGATGTAAAAAAAATCATTTTTGTTGATTTTTTTTTATTTACTCTAATTAAAGCCTATGACATTTTTCTTGACAATTTTTCAAGACCTTTTTTTATCCATCATTAAAGTCGTCATTGACTATGGAGCTGTATATTGCACAGGCCTCTAAACCTACTTAGAACACTCCAAAGAGTCCCTTTTTTGGTGCTTCAATGAGACATGTTTGGGTGTACAGTCTACTTTCAATATTTCATACAACAGAACTGAAATATTGGTTATTAAATCAAGCCCTCTGCTATACAAAGCTCCCAGGACAGCTTTTAGCTTTTTTTTTTAAACAGATTCCAGTGATGTGAGCCTCCTTGTTCTGTATTGATAACTGTTGGATAACTGTTTGAAAATGGTTTTAGAGACGTGTTTAGAGATGCTGAATGCTTCTTAAGGGAAGAAGCTGGACAATGACAGGATACCTCCAGATAGCGCTGCTGGGTGGAGAGAGCTGCAGTCCTTTTATTAAACTCAGGGGCTTGTGCACTCACATCCACAAGCCAAATCCATTCTCTCCGCTGCACAGGCAGGCAACATTTGATATCTCCATATGCTCAACACCTTAGCCATGCACTTTCTGCTGGGTCTACAGGGTTGTGCTGGATTGGGATACTCATTCAGAGTATCTATCTATGCGTGTCTAAGCCTAGTATAGAGCCTTAGCAGTCCGTTTTTAGTGATAACAAAAACATGGTGTCATTTTACACAAATTATTTCTCACTTATAGTTAATTGAAATACATAAGGAAATTTTGTTGACTGGTGGATTCTAAACTTCTATTCAGTACCATGTTTGTATCAGCAGGTACATGAGAAGGTATTTGATATGCTTGGAGTCTTGTTTTGCCATTTGCCAAGTCAGAAGGGCAAACTTGAAGCTTACATTTGTAAATGTAATTCATTTTCTAAGTATGTAAATATGTCATGTCATTAGGTAATTATGTGTAAATAGCACAGAAAAGCTACCGTAATAACTCTGGGCTTCTATGGGTTGATGTTTTGCGTTAACATGGATCACACATTTAACATTACATAATTGTCTCACCCTTTTTTACTTCTTCTAATTAGCAAAAGTGCTGAAATGCGGATACGCCCCCTGGCACTCCTTACCGGCTCTGATCCATTAAACAGTGGTATCTGCGCTGGTTCCCCAAACAGAGCATGCCAGACCACCTAAGGACACAAACACAGACTTAAATGCATACATGTTTATATATGGGCACTTTAGAGCTTTCTGTTCGCCCTTGTTATTTCACCTCCAGTCTGTAGCCACATCCACAAACACAATCCTCTGACATGCACATTGAGCAGCTGTGGGACCCATCTCCGTATTTCTGTTGTCCAATCTGGAATGAGTTTTTTTTTATGTCACTGAATGTTTTTGGGATTACTTGGATTATAAGCAGCAGAAAATGTAACTTGAATTTTGGAGGTGTGGACAAATTTCCCTAGAAAAACTTTAAGCAAGTCTCAGAAAGAATTGAAGCTGTGAAAAAAGGAAAAGAGTGGACACACTTAATACTGGAAGATTTAATGGTATATTTAGCTGTTGAGGCTTCTGTGTAATTTTCGGTTAAATATATACTTTCTCCTTTGTTCATGAGGCAGAAAAATGAATAACTTGTACTTAATGGCTGTTTTGAGTGGAAATTAAATAAAGGGTAGTCTCTGGCTTTGCACAGTGCTGTAGGTTCTTGCAAGCGCCGCTTTTCAGTTTGAATGATGTCCAGCTCCATATTTATATGTAATTATTTCATTCTTTCTTTTATGCTGACAGCTGTGCTAATTATGAAATAATGCTGTGTCCTCAATCTTTATAACTCAAAGGACCTGTTCTGCTTTTGGTGACCTCGCTGATGTGCAGTAGTATGACATCATTGGGGAAAAGGCATGTGGCATGTCACTGTGGAGTAAAACCACGATCCCTCAGACACTGTCTCTTTCTCAAACACAGAGAACCACCCATGCATATGGTTCAAATTACTGCAGATGTCATGCTTCTCTTTATATGTGCGCAGAGCTATAATTCTTTTCTCTTCTATATTGAAATGTGGTGTTGTACTCTTTATTCTTCTAAACCTGTGTTATATTGAGGCGGAATATGCTTTTCTCATGTGTTAGACAACTTAACTGAGTCAGGTCTGAGTACCAGGCAGTGAGTTAAGACGAGCGGTCTCACACCAAACCTGGGCCAGTTTTATAATGCTGTGATTCCTGCTGCCGCCTAGTGTTTATCATATGAAACTGCACTGTTTTCTTAGAGTGCAGCTCTTTCAATGGCCAGTAATCTTCAAGATTTTAGGTGAAACCAAAATGTGACTTAATACTTGTTCCTCATGTCTGACTTAAACTGCAACAAATAGACTTTCTATTGGTGCATTAGTGTTCCTGCCAAGTTTGCAATGACTGTTATGCTTTTCAGAAGTTGTTTGTAGCATGTGTTACTTGTTTTCTCCATCCTGATTCATGACATTAACCTTCTTTTTTCTGTGTCATATTGAAACTTTCAGAGAGGACATTGATGAGGAAGGTTTCTGCCAGCCCTACAGAGGAATTGCCTGTGCTCGTTTCATTGGGAACAGAAGCATCTTTGTAGATTCACTGCAGATGCAGGGAGAGATTGAAACTCAAATAACTGGTACAGTACTTCATTTCTTCCTTATGAACTTCTGCCCTGCATAGTGTACTTATCACAAAGGTTGCCTAAAGTCTCAGTCACACAGCCCTCGACAGACATAACACCAGCTTGTCTGCCCTCACCTCTACAGAGGTTACTGTTACCACTTAAAAAACAGAACTGCTCAAATGTTTTCTCTAATGACCACTGATAAACATCAGAAAATTAACGTCAAGCATAGAAAGTGGACAATTAGGAGTACTTTGAAGTGTTGCACGTATCAGATCAGCTAATTTTTCTTCTGAAATTGAGGGTATTAATAGTCAGCTGTCAGTAACAGCTTCTAATCTTCTGAGAAGGCTGTTGGAACATTGCTGTGAGGATTTGATTGCATCCAACCACAAAAGCATTATTAAGGTACTGATGTTGGATGATTAGTTCTGGATCACAAATACTCCTCCAGCTCTTCTCAATAATACTGAATGGTGTTCCATCACTCCAGAGAACACAGCTGTACTGCTCCACAGCTCAATGTCAGAGCGTCCTGTTCTCTTGGCAGTGCTTTTCTGTGGAGACTATACATACTGTGTGTGTAGCTGAACACCAGCAGATGCACTTTAAAGTAACTGAATTCCCTACTTCTGGATTAGTCTGGATACTTTTGGACATATGGTATAGTTCCAGTGCATTCTTTACTGCTGTCCACATCCATAATCATGGGATTTTTCTTCTACATTTCTCAATGTACTCCACTTTGGGATTATATTCTGGTGATTTGTGATGGACCTGAATTTCCTTCTCAATTCTGAGACCCTTCAACCACATCAAAAGCTGCTAATCACTGTGTGATATACAGACAGGTGACAAATTAAAGGAAAAACAACATAAAGTGCCTTAGTAAGGATGGGCCACCATGAGTTGCCTGAACAGCTTCTGTGCTCCTTGGCCTAGAATCTGAAAGTCTCTGTAACTAGTTTGGAGTGATGGAACTGGTGAGATCTGGTGACTGAAGATTATAGCATACGATTTACATCATTTTCATACTAAAGTGTACCCTCATGTCCTGTGGATGGGGACACTGTCATCCTGGACTAGACCAATCCCATCAGGAGAGAAAAGTGTCATCATAGGATAAAGGTGATCAGTCAGTCATAACATTGTATTGATTTGCAGTGACCCTTCCCGCTAAGGGGACATGTGGACATATGGTGGATATAATGGCAGCAAAATAACCCCACAGTATAACAGAACTACCAGAACCCATCACCACTTTTCCTTTGTTTTATTAACCATCTGTATGTGCCTATAAGCAATTCCTTTCACTGCCAGTGCATGAAGAGAATTTTGGTCTGGACATTCCCAGTCCTCTGGGTTAGAAAATATATTGCCCCACAGACCAGTCTCATTTCTGTATTTTGATAACTCCCTATTATTGTCCATGAGGATTACACAAGCTCAAGAGCCACACTGTGCTAAAAGCAGCCTCTGCCTCTTATCATGGGATCAATGCAACGGTCTTCTGGAGGTCATGATACTAAATCACAGTATGGTGCACAAAAAGGCTGCACTGAAATGGCCTTCAACAATAGCTTGGCTTTTCTCTGAGTGTTTTCTAAAAGCGTACTCCCAGTTCTAGCAGTGTGAGAATATCTGAGGCCTGAAATTTTCTGTGATTATCATTCTAGGTCAAAGCAGCATCTCAAGCACTTTGCAGAAAGTAGAACCATAGCGATGCACAAGCTGTGTTACATTATGGGCATTGTTGTCTGTATGTTTGTAGGGATGCATGTGTATCTGTGGTGTACATGAACTGTTCAATATTCCTTCCTCTCCAGCTGCATTCACCATGATTGGCACATCCAACCACCTGTCAGATCGCTGCTCTCAGTTTGCCATTCCCTCCCTTTGCCACTTCGCTTTCCCAACATGTGACCGCAGCTCTGGGATAGACAAACCGCGGGACCTGTGTAAGGATGAGTGTGAGATTCTAGAGAACGACCTGTGTAAGACTGAGTACATCATTGCCCGCTCCAATCCCATCATCCTCAAACGCCTCAAACTGCCCAACTGTGAGGACCTGGCTGCCTCAGACAGCCCTGAGGCAGCCAACTGCATGAGGATAGGAATACCCATGGCTGAGTCCATCAATAAAAGTAAGCGCATCTTTTCAATATGTGAGCACTCTCATGCTCTTGTTAGTGCCCTCAGATAGGTTAACCCTAAGATTTTATGGCTCCGGAGAGGAACAACTCTGATCCTGGAGGGCCAGTGTCCACCACAGTTTAGTAGTTCCCCTGCTCACACACATCCACTTACAGATGAATTGATTGAGGTGTGTTTGAGCAGGGAAATCTCTGAACTGTACTGTTGGTTAAAGCGTTATCCCTACTGTCAGCAGATGTCCAGTGATGCAACAGTCATCTGTGAGTCCACTCATAATTGGCCTCACTCCCTCTAGGTGCACATCTGCCCGCTAAGGTGACAGAATTGAGAGTTGAGCTGTCCAGTGATGTTGCGTTAGTAACAGTTTGAAATAATTTGATGGCTGGTTTCCTGTGTCTTGCAGGAAGCACATGCAAGCCTTCACCCAGTCAGCTTAGTAGCATCATGGTAGGGGGGAATTCTACGTAGAAACATGAATGGAGTACTGAAAGGTTTACAATCTTTAGAACGCTTTCTACAAAATTTCTCCAGAAATTCCTCATTTCAATAAAAAATAGTGAAAGAAAATGTAAGAAGAGGTGTTTTAAACTGGATTATCTAGAGTTGCCTTAGGAGAGTTAAATACATTATTCATAGTCAGGCAGTAAAGGCTTCAGGTTGTAAAGGCATTGATTAATATTAAGCTATATATTGCCACTGTCAGGACAAAACTTTGTACCGCCATATTTTTTTTTTTTTCTTTCATTTTTAAATGTTTATTTTACAGTGTACTAATTCTTTCGATGAGTTATTTGTTCTTTGTAAGAAACAGCTGAGTGCAGTCTTGTGTAATTTGAGCTAATTTGTGTACTGCCTGTTTTTCCTTCCTGGCTCAGATCACAAATGCTTCAACAGCAGCGGTTCAGACTATCGTGGGACGACCAGTGTGACTAAATCCGGCCGGCAGTGCCAGCCCTGGAACTCACAGTACCCTCACAGCCACAACTATCTGGCCGTCCGCTACCCAGAGCTCAATGGCGGCCACTCATACTGCCGTAACCCCGGCAACAAGCACGAGGCTCCCTGGTGCTTCACTCTGGATGAGGGCGTGCGCATGGAATTGTGTGACATCCCTCCCTGTGGTAAGAAACACCCCTCAAAGACCACCACTGCTCTAAAGGCACTGCGCCTAGTTCTTGGTTTAGGGGAGCATTAAAGGAATACTTTGGCCAAGATTTTCCCCTTTTACCTCAAATGTAGTCAGCATTCAAAATTCATTCAACATGCCTACTACTATTGCTTTTAGCTGTATGACACACTTTATATCTTCTAATTCTTTTATATAACATAGTATGACATACAGCACCAGAAACCACTTAAGCAAGTCTGCTTGAGATAATTTAACAACTCATTACAATTTGAAGCGAACAGATAATCTCATGCTAATCAATGGCCATAAGTTGTAATAGTTATGTTTCTTGCTGAACTACTCCTTTAAAACCTGCGCAGTGTGAAATTTTGCTTTCCCAGATATCTTGGTAGCTGTAAATGACTAGTCTTAACTGTGCTTCTAAAATAGTTTTATGGCTTTCAGATGTTTTAGTGCTTAAGACAGCAGCATTTTAAGGAAACAGTATTTCAATAGAATGAAAGTTGTCAAGATGATTGATGCAAACTGAGCAGTTTGTTATTCAAATCTGGAGGGACATTTTTGCGGACAGCTTGCTATTTCTGCTCTCACACAGAGTGTTGATGTTGTTTGTGCTGGTCAGACTCTAAAGAAAAGCGTGGAGGCAGTGTGGAGATCCTGTACTGGATCCTGGTCCCCAGTGTGGCCATTCCTCTAGCCATCGCCTTGTTGTTCTTCTTCATCTGCGTGTGCCGAAACAACCAGAAAGCCTCGCGCCCTCCTGCCCAGCGTCAGCCCAAGCCTGTGCGTGGCCAGAATGTGGAGATGTCCATGCTCCCTGCCTACAAGCCGAAGGTGAGAGAAGTCACTAAAAAGCAAGCACCTGAACAGTTTACTGTAAAAGTCTAGTAAAAGTAAAAGGCCCATTTCAGCGAAAGGGCAGATTCACATCCAAAAAGTAGTTGCCAAGACACTTTGGGGGCTGAAAGTTGCTTCTTTATTTTTGTACAAACCGGATTCCAAAAAAGTTGGGACACTAAACAAATTGTGAATAAAAACTGAATGCAATGATGTGGAGATGGCAAATGTCAATATTTTATTCAGAATAAAACACAAATCACAGATCAAAAGTTTAAACTGAGAGAATGTACCAACTTAAGGGAAAAATATGTTGTTTCAAAATTTCATGGCGTCAACAAATCCCAAAAAAGTTGGGACAAGGCCATTTTCACCACTGTGTGGCATCCCCCCTTCTTCTTACAACACTCAACAGATGTCTGGGGACAGAGGAGACCAGTTTCTCAAGTTTATAAATAGGAATGCTCTCCCATTCAAGTCTAATACAGGCCTCTAACTGTTCAATCGTCTTGGGCCTTCTTTGTCGCACCTTCCTCTTTATGATGCGCCAAATGTTCTCTGTAGGTGAAAGATCTGGACTGCAGGCTGGCCATTTCAGTACCCGGATCCTTCTCCTACGTAGCCATGATGTTGAGATTGCTGCAGAATGTGGTCTGGCATTATCTTGTTGAAAAATGCAGGGTCTTCCCTGAAAGAGATGACGTCTAGATGGGAGCATATGTTGTTCTAGAACCTGAACATAGTTCTCTGCATTAATGGTGCCTTTCCAGACATGCAAGCTGCCCATGCCACAAGCACTCATGCAACCCCATACCATCAGTGATGCAGGATTCTGAACGGAGCGTTGATAACAACTTGGGTTATCCTTGTCCTCTCTGGTCCGGATGACATGACGTCCCAGTGTTCCATAAAGAACTTCGAATCGTGATTCATCTGATCACAGAACAGTCTTCCATTTTGCCACACTCCATTTTAAATGACCCCTGGCCCAGTGCAAACGTCTGAGCTTGTGGAGCTTGCTTAGAAATGGCTTCCTCTTTGCACTGTAGAGTTTCAGCTGGCAATGGCGGATGGCACGGTGGATTGTGTTCACTGACAATGCTTTCTGGACGTATTCCTGAGCCCCTTCTGTTATTTCCTTGACAGTGGCATTCCTGTTTGAGGTGCAGTGACGTTTAAGGGCCCGGAGATCACGAGCATCCAGTAGAGTTTTACGGCCTTAACTCTTACGCACAGCGATTGTTCCAGATTCTCTGAATCTTTTGATGATGTTATGCAGGGTTGATGATGATAACTTAAAAGTCTTTGCTATTTTACGCTGGGTAACACCATTCTGGTATTGCTGCACTATCTTTCTGCGCAACAATGGTGGTGATCCTCTTACCATCTTGGCTTCTGAGAGACACTGACACTCTGAGAAGCTCTTTTTATACCCAATCATTTTGTCAATTGAGCTAATTAGTGTTAATTGGTCTTCCAGCTGTTCGTTATATGCTCAATTTCCTTTTTCCAGCCACTTATTGCTACTTGTCCCAACTTTTTTGGAATTTGTTGACACTGCGAAATTTTGATTCAATATATTTTTCCTTTAAAATGTTACATTTACTCAGATTAAACGTTTGATCTTTCATCTATGTTCTATTACGAATAAAATATTGAGATTTGCCATCTCCACATCATTGCATTCAGTTTTTATTCACAATTTGTTTAGTGTCCCAACTTTTTTGGAATCCGGTTTGTACTTGTGCTACAGGGCTAATGCATATGAAAGTTTTATAGGAGAAGCTGTCCACCTGGCAAGGCTGCTGGGCAGCTGTTGTCCAATCCCTTAGAATAACATTTCTAAAACATTTTGAAATCACTGCTAAAATCTGGTAAAAAATGCAAAAATAATGTGTAGCATTTGGCTCAAACAACACAGAATGAACATGTTTTTCATGTTCTTTTGGTTATTGCGTACATGCATATCTACACAATGAGGGAGGGCTATTTGCAGATTACCAGCTAGCCGAATGACCATTTTTATTGAAAGGTGGGATGTTTCCTGTAAAAATACATTACATGAGGTTATATTATTTCCCACTCTTTTTTCAACCAGTGAACTGCCTCCTCCTCCTTTATAATCTTTCTCTTTATACTCCACTGATTAGCATTTTGCATGCTTAACTCGTCACGAGTCAAGTAAATAGGTATGCTTTTGTGGTTTTTGATGTGCTGTTTCGTAGGTTTTCTGTAACACAGTGTCAGTCTTGAAAACTGATTTTTGTCAAATAAATGTGTCTGTTAGTACAGCTTGATGAGATGTATGACTGAAGCATGCAGTTTTCACAGTGATGGGGAATAAGTTTCCTTTATATGTTAGCTACATCGTAGCTCCAATGCAAAACTATAGAAGCTAATTCCAGACACCACTTGGCTGATCGGTTGCATCTGTGCTAAGTGGAAAAGTGTGTAAATTAATCAAATTAAAATTTTTTTTTATTCCTATTTTCCAAAAAGACAAAACAGCACAGCTGAAGGGGTAAAGAGAGGGGCCATATGGATACAATCTAGCTTAGGCTGGGGAATCTGAAGACCATCACATTGTCATTATTGTGCTTTCTACATTCCTTACATTCAAGGCGACTTCAAATGAGGCCTCCACTGCCTTCTCAACAGTGTTTTGACTCCACTCAGTGGGGGCCCACTGGCACACACATTTATCATATCTACATAGTGAAAACTTTCAAAAAACAGAAGTGCGGTGTATCAGTTGTATCATATGAGCTCCTATCTGATGAGCTCCTATCTGATGATAACAGATTTAATCTGAGCATGAAGAGCTCCATTACAATACACAGGCTAAATGCAGTCTCCAGTGTTAAGGCATGCGTGGAGTCTGCTTGAAAGCTAACATTAGGTCTACTTAGGAAAAAAAAAGAGTCATATCTTCAGGCAAAGAAGGAAAATTTAGAAAAGCAACTGAAATGTTTTAATTAACAGACACAAAATCCACTAAAAAGTATGTTTGCTAGAGCTCTCGGTAGCAATGAACAGCCCAGTAATGCTAAAGCTTACGCAAAACAAGTTCTTAATTGGTAGATTCAACTTTATAAATTAAATACGTCCTGAGTGTTTGAAATTTGAAACAACCAGTTACATGACATTCTACACATTACATAGGCTAGTTAATGCAACCCCAGGTTAACTATGACTAGTAGGATCACTTGAATCTAAAACAAATCAATTCATAGAAATCGTCAATTCTAATTCCCGTTAATCTTTCTCAGTGATGTTTGTAGGCTGTTTGTACTGAGAGAGTCACTGTTTTCTGGTCTTCTTTCTGTGAAATAGACTGTATAATCTGTTTACAGGCCTTTATATATTACTAGACTTTACCTTGGCCAACAGTGCGGTCACCCATAAGACAGAAGAATGAGAGGAGTTTACACAGGGCTTTACACACTAGTGACGCAAAGATTTATGACTGCACTATAAGCTATTGCACCCCACCACCACCACCTCTCTCTCAAACACATACACACAGCCTCTCTCGTCTGTTTCATTCACTCACTAAAAAACCCTATGTATTGAATTCACTTGTTTACAATGTGTGCATTTCTACGCTAAAGTCAGAGACCACCTTTCATTTGTTTAATTTCCAGTCAAAACAACCCCCAGGTACATGTTTTTTTTATTTCTCAGTGTCAGGGTAAAAAAAAAGCCCACACTTGCAGAGTTCTGTCTTTGAAGTTGGTTGAAGTTTCTGCTTCTTATCATCCAAGTAATCCTAAACACATTCAGTGATGTTGAGGTCTGGACTCTGGGGTGGTCAGTCCATTGTTCTGAGAACACCAGCAGCTTCTTTGTCTGTTTTGCAAATGTTCTTTTCTATTTTCTTTTGTCAGTAATGGCTTCTTAATGGCTACACATCCTTTTAGACTCATAGCAGTGAGTTGTCATCACTTTCTGTCTTTTGACTTTCCCTTTCTTTATGCATATGGATGAGCTTATGTCTAATGTCCTCAGAAATCTCTCCTGAATGAGTAACTTCTACTGATTGACATTTTGACCAAACATTAAATTAATGGTAGCCTCTGATTTTTGCACAATGTGAAATGTATGAAACATAACCAGCCACTTATGTTTGAGCCGCTCCATGTACCATATTTATAACACTCTTTTAAGGGCTCAGCTATGAGGTAAAGTTCAGAGCAGGGTCACGCAGAGGTCATCCAGGATGAGTAGATCAGGGTTGAGATGTGGTTGGCTTCGGGTAGCGCTGATCCTAACACAAACCAGCTGTCACTTTCATAAGAGTTCTTCACTTCCCTCTTTCTGCTTTCTGACTGGAATTTCATTTTACCTCTAAAGGTTACTGGAATCTTTTATTCTTTTCCCCATCATCTCACTCTCCCATGGGTCAGCTGCCTTGACACCGCTGGCCAGTCTTGTGGTTTACATCAGTAGATGAAGTGAAATGTTTTATCTGCTGAGATGTTACTAATAAAACATGAAAAGCTTAGGCTGTAATAATATTTCTGTTGTTATGATTGGTAAATAGTTGTGGCATGACAGTTCATAAAGTTTACATTCAATATCAATGATATAACTTGTGCAGAAATGAGCCTTGAAAAAAGGTTATTACAAAAAATCTACAGGCCAGTGATTCATCTCGACAAGTCTCAGCCATTGTGAGTGCAGGTTGTGTGGCTAGTGTAGAATTCCCTATGGAAGTAAGTTGAGCCAGACTCTTCACCTCCTCTTTATGATTGAAATTGATTACTTGTATTTGACTGAAATGACTGGCGTCTCGCTTTGAAATGAGTTGGAATGAGGTTGATTTCACTTCAGCGTCTCTTGCTAGACAGTATAAATCCACTCTTGACGACAGGTCTAAAGTGTTGATGTAAGCTGATGTATCACATTAATGTGTGGGTGCCTGTTTAGGCCTTTAGCTGAAGTCTCTGTTCAACTACAGGGCACAACGGAAGAGGCCACAGCAAGGGTCAGAGATTAAATCTCAAAGCCAGATCTCAGACAGCTGCATCAAAGCAATATTGAGCAGCAAAAGATTTGTATCTGTACTTGTAAACTACATGATTTAGCAGATATTCTGGGTGGCTTCATGTAAAGTTTATAGTATTAAAATGCTGGATCTCAGTGCATCAATCCATATAGCTGATCATGAGATCCTGATTTTATCAACTTGAAAGAAGGGCAGGCCTCTGAGACACAGCTCTAGAATTGTTTGTTCCATATTTGACGGTTTTTGTAGCATTTGGAAATATAAAATCGAAAACTTTGGGGAAATTTCTCTGTTGAGTTCCGCAAGGTCCCATTTCAGGATTGTTGCTCAGAAGATTTTCTTAGATTTTCATACCATTTTTTTTTGGTAGGTTAATTTTCATATACATGATACACTACCATTCCTTCTAAAAGTTTAGATTCTGTTTTAATACATTGTTCTTGTAACTTAATTTGGACATTGCAGATTAATTTGGACAAAAGATACAGAATCCAAGCAGTTATCTAATTTGTAAGACATTAAGTCTTTGTGCATCATAGGTCTGATCTAAAGTACAGACCAGGATTTAATTTTAGATGCTGATCTTTGTTTTAGTAGTCATGTAAATTGTTTCCAAAGCTGCATTTGATCATTTAACAAATATTGTAAAGTTAGGCGTCACAAAAGCAAATCTACTTTAGATTACTTAACATGGTTTGAAGCAAGCATGTGATGAGTTAGGTCATTTGAGTTAGGTAATTGTGCAGTTTGCACAATGCTAAGTGGTGGGGTATCAGCTTCCATTCACTTTTAGCTACATTAGCTCTAGAGCAAAACCAAAGAAGCAAAATTTGGTCACCAAACATATCAATTATTACATAATCTAACAAATTGGATTTTTACCAAAATATTATTTGGGTAACACTTTACATCAATATTACCATTCATAAAAGGTTCATGAATAGTTTAAACTTAAACTTTATTTATTGTTATTAATTAGGTAATTCACATCTTTAAAAAAATCATTAATAAGCATGTATAACACATAAATAAAAAGGGCAACAGTAACTTGTTATATCTAATTAATATGAATATCTGATGAAGCTGACATGTAGGATGATGACTCGCAAATAAGACAAAGTAAAATTAGATATAAAGTAAAAAAAAAAGTAACTAGCAAGATCTGAGGTTTAACAGGTCACTGTTTCCCTTTTATATATGTTATAATTGCTTATTAATGATTTCTAAGGTGTTTATGACCAACATTTTAACCCATAATATACTCATTTTCAACCATTTATAAGGAAAGTTTTGTTGTATAGTGGTTGTGTTATTTTAAGGCACTAAGCAAAACCTAATAAAGGAACATATACAAACATGATTGATAGGCCATGAACCACAATGCACTCTTAATATGTCTCTCTAATCTCCTCCCCTTCAGAGCAAGGCCAAGGAGCTTCCTTTGTCAGCTGTGCGCTTCATGGAGGAACTGGGCGAGTGCACCTTTGGCAAGATCTACAAGGGTCATCTGTATCTGCCAGGCATGGAGCACGCTCAGTTGGTGGCCATCAAGACTTTGAAGGACTACTCCAGCCCACAACAGTGGGGAGACTTCCAGCAGGAGGCGTCAGTTGTGGCAGAACTCCACCACCCCAACGTGGTGTGTCTGCTAGGCGTGGTGACCCAGGAGCAGCCCGTCTGCATGCTCTTTGAGTTCCTGGCCCTCGGAGACCTCCACGAGTTCCTTATCATGCGTTCTCCACACTCAGATGTGGGTTGCAGTAGTGATGAGGACGGAACTGTAAAGTCCAGTCTGGACCATGGAGACTTCCTGCATCTGGCCACTCAAGTAGCAGCAGGGATGGAGTACCTGTCCAGCCACTTTTTTGTCCACAAGGACCTTGCAGCCAGGAATATACTGGTAGGGGAGCAGTTACATGTGAAGATCTCCGACCTGGGATTGTCCAGGGAGATCTATGCATCTGATTACTACCGCGTCCAGCCCAAAACCCTGCTTCCCATACGCTGGATGCCTCCGGAAGCCATTGCGTATGGCAAGTTCACCACAGACTCGGATATTTGGGCATTTGGGGTGGTGCTCTGGGAGATTTTCAGCTTTGGCCTCCAGCCCTATTATGGCTTTAGCAACCAGGAAGTGATGGAGATGGTGCACAAGAGGCAGCTTTTACCCTGTCCTGAGGATTGCCCTCCACGTATGTACGCTTTAATGACCGAATGCTGGCAGGAGGGCCCTGCCCGGAGGCCCAGGTTTAAAGACATCCATGCCCGTTTGCGTGCCTGGGAGGGCCTGTCATCTCATGCAAGCTCCAGCACCCCATCTGGGGGCAATGCCACCACCCAGACCACTTCTCTCAGCGCTAGCCCAGTCAGTAACCTCAGCAGCCCGCGCTATGCTGGCTACATCTATGGGGCTCCCCAAGGGCTACCTCCGGGCCAGATTGCAGGCTTTATGGCAGCGCCCATGCCGCAGAACCAGCGTTTCATTCCTGTTAATGGCTATGCAATTCCACCAGGCTACGC
The DNA here is from genome assembly GCF_015220715.1 of Pygocentrus nattereri. NCBI lineage: Eukaryota > Metazoa > Chordata > Actinopteri > Characiformes > Serrasalmidae > Pygocentrus > Pygocentrus nattereri. The sequence continues at coordinate 24,349,452 of NC_051236.1, forward strand.
TGCGTTTCCAGCTGCCCACTTTGCCCCAACTCAGGCGCCAACCCGGGTGGTCCAGCACTGCCCTCCACCCAAGAGCCGTTCACCCAGCAGTGCCAGCGGCTCAACTAGCACTGGTCACGTGACCAGTGTGCCTTCAACAGGCTCCAACCATGACGCCAATACTCCATTGCTCTCTCACTGCATGGCTCTGACCCCCATGCCAGCTGTGCAGGGTGGCACAGTGCCCATGTTTGGACACATGCCGCAGAAAGGGCTGCCGCTGGACCCAGCTCAGGCGGCACTGCTGGCTGACTCCAACAGACTTATGTACAGTGAATCGATCATCACTGCCGACTTGTAAATTTCCCGTTTTGTAAATGATTATAATTATTGATATTTTTAAATGTTCCTCTTTCACTTTGTAAATACAAAAATAGCCTGAATAGAATGTAAAGATTTATATGCTTATGTGTTTTTTATATGAAAAGTGTATGAAAATTAAAAAAAAAAATGTGAGCAGTCTCCTCATCTCCTCTTCAGATGATGTTGGTATGATGCCTGAAGAAGACTCTTTCCTTGCTGCATGTTTGAGCGAAATGACTGTTTCTTGCAAAGGAAGCCTCATGTGGCCTTGAAATAGAGTATAGTCATACTTCTTTCAACGACATCTGCCTCAAGACATTTCGAATGGACTGTGCAGCTTGAACCCTCACTGATCCCTTTCTTTGTTCCCTTTCTATCAATGTGAGGAGCTGAAATCTTTCCAGGAGACATCAAATGGACATGAAATCACATATCAGTCTGTCTCTAGAGGTTCAGCACAGTCAGTCCTGTAGTTTGGTTCAGCAATGCTATTTGTTTCACACAGTGCTCATGTACTTACTGTCCACTACTTTTTCTTTTGAAATCCCGTCTTGAAAAGTTGTTGCCTTATCAATTTCAAAGTTTTTTTGTCTATATAGAAAACCATACACTGTGTTGTCTGAAAGCCTTCCATGTCTGGCGTCTAGTAGACTATAATGCGTAGTTTGTTGTCATATACAATATGCGGTAAAGGAGATTAAAGAAAAAACAGCTTTCTGATGCAGGGTATTTCACATAGACTGCAGCAATATATACTTAGAATAAGATGCAACACAGTACAAGGATTTCAGTGTCCTTTATATATAGGAGAATTTGGCAAATGGCAAATTAGCTTAGCTTTTCCTTCCGGCTCTTTCATAGTTTATTATGTGTTAGCAACCACGGTTTTGTTCAGATTAGAATCACAATCACATTGGTCTAATTCACTTTACAACGTAACTCAGCAACCCATGAGGCACAAATATACTAAAGCAGTTTCTTTAAAGTGTCTTATTAGCGCAACTAGCTGTCCAGGCTGCTAAGGCTGCAAAGTATACCAGGTTCCACCAGGGGGCAGAGTTTTCCTATGTTTCCATAGAAATGAAGTTAATGTGCTTTTCTCTCATTCTTCACTTGTAGTGTTTATGATTAATACTGTATCTGCCTGTTAGTATTATTACATTACATCACTGTGCTGGCTTGATCAGACCAGGAGCTTCAGTTACTCTCAGCAAGGATTTGTTTCATTGTCCAGTCAGTAGATATTTCTTGTTACTTTTTGAGTTTGTTGCTATGCAACTATTAAATGCAGATGCCCCATTTTTTATTCCCATGTTTCAGACAATCAAGGTTCAGGGTACAGAAATGCCTTCATGTCTCAGTGTCATAACACATTATGGCACATCACAAGTGAACATAACCTTATTATGCATGTAACTGCTGTTAAGATCAGTGGTTTATTTTTGTACAATTTTGTATCATTGTTTTTATAGTAATATTGCAATATTCCTATATTTCTAACTATGTGAGACAAAAGCAAGTCAAAAATTGCCCAAACCTCTCGGCATGTAGTGATCATATTTATGTTGGACGATCCATGCTCCATCTTTTTCCTGGACATTTATTTCCTTATGAGTGCTCTTAAACATTTGCGTCCAAGAATATCTGAAGGTTTATGCAGGTATATGTTTCGTAAGCATACCTACTTGTACACCAAGCCAAAAACCACTTAATATTAAAGACTGTGAATCATTTTCTCCTGCTCTCTGTAGAGCAGGCTTCTTTAAGAATGCATTGTATACATGGCAAACAGTTTACACTCGCAGTACATCAACCATGTGGCCTTGATTTCTTTGTAATTGTGAGAAAACTATTTTGCACAAATGGTTTGTATGGCAAAATTGATATTAAATGACAGTGTTTGGTCATGCTGAAGATGTTTACGTGTGTCATTTCCATTCTTCTGAGAGTAAGTGATAAGAATCAACTGTTGATATCATGCTATGTCCGTTATAAGGATTGCCAAGTAAACAGTGTCAGTCAGTCAGAGTAGTTTGGCAGAGGCCTGGAGGTCGTGCCACTGTTTTATCTAATTTAATCAGAAGGGGGCAGCATAGAGTCACTCAGCTCAAATGCCTGAAGTTGAGGTGAAACTTTGGTGACGTGTGTGTGTGTGTGTGTGCAGGCATGTGAATGCACATGCGTGTGCAGCCGTGAATGGTTTAGATTATACAGCTATTCATCCACTCACACTTCAAAGGTACCTGGAACAGCATCTTCTCAGCTTTCAATAAATAAAAGCTCTTTTTCAAACGCAAGTCTGTCTTTAGAGAAATGAACACAAGTTATGCATGTTTGCCAAGGGAATGGAGGAGTAATGGTGTACATATGGAGAGGTGATTGAATGCACACATATGGATGCTCTCCTGGCTCAGAAAAAAAAAAAGAATCTGGACCTCATGGTGGTTGAAGCGAGCGTCCTATATAAGGAGAAGGGTTTGATGTTGGGAATGTTTTTGATCAGTTCTGCTCTCCGGTTTCCAGCACGCTTATCTGGAACAGGCCCAGAAGTGGCCAGCCAGGATCTGGCTCTGGAATGCACAGTGGGGAAACAAACACACTCTGTTACGCTGTGTTACAGAGAAGCGCTGCTTAGAAAAATAGGTTTTGACTTGGACAAACATTGCAGGTGTGACACTGACGGCTATACAGGACGAGTTAGCCAGTGTTTGTTGACATCAAGACTGGTCATTTATGTAATTTACTTTATTAGAAACATCAGCTTTGTAGTTTCACTACCAACTCCCACCCCCACTCTTGCTTCAGATGTGAAAAAAATCCACAGGTGAACAGCAAATGGGTGGGATATCTTGGATCATGGGTAGAAAGTTCAACCAACTTCTAAGACTCAATTTTGTGGAAAATATCCCTGCAGATTTCCTCGCAAACCTGAAGGCTCCTGCAAAGAATTGAAGTTGTAATACAGAAAGCGGTGCAACAGGGTTGTTGTAATTTTAGATTTTTTATTAGTTATTCGTTTTATTTTCATTTAGGTGTTATTTTGATTTGAGTTTAATTACAGTTTGTGTCCAAGGTGCATTAGTAGTTTTAGGTTTTTATTTTCTGAAAAGTAACCGTTTCTGTTTAGCTATAGTTAGTTTAGTTAAACTGAAACTGAAGTGGTTTTTACTCAGCAATTCTATTTTATTTTAGTTTGTTTTTCAGTGGACTTAATTTTGATTTACTATTTGTGTCTCTGTGTACTTTACAGTTAACCATCATATTTTTCATAGCTAGTTTTCATTTTAGTAATAGTTTCAGTTAACTGAACATTTTAAAAGAATGGTTCTTCAAGGGTCCTTTAGAAAAGAAAATGGTTCTATATAGAGCCATGAACACTTAAAGTACCTTTTGCATCATTAAAAGGTTCTTTACATTATGAAAGGGTTTTTCAGATTGATATAGGACCTTTCTAAAGAGAGTTCTGAATAACACCAAAAGTGTTCTTCTATTGTGTCAAGCATGACAATAGCGACAATAAAAGAACCCTTTTTAAAATGGTTCTGTATAGAACCATCTACAGCACATTCTCCATCAATCTGAAGAGTCATTTTACTATGCAATAAACAATGTAATCTTTAATCATGCAAAGGGTTTTTTGAGTGTTTCATTCCTAAAGAACCCTTGCAGAGCTATCTTTTTTAAAAGTATATAACAGCACTGGGCTGAACATCATCCATCAGTTTCTGACCACAAAACCAATGCTGACCAGATATTATATGGGTGGTGGACTGCAGCAAGCCAGTAGCGTGTATGGAGCTGATACAAGTGTATAGGCATTGTGGTGTTGCTTGGGTTTTTACACACATCAAGAGCGGCTCTGTGGTCAGAAACTGACCCATAATGAAAGCCTAAGTGAGGACTAGCACAAAATCTGTGTTAACAGATGGGCTACTGTTTTTTCCTGTACACCAGCAGGGTGGAGCTGCAAGTTAAGGTTTCTAATAAAGTGGCCAGTGACAACCGTACTACTGTAGTTAAGAAATTATATTACAGTAAATTTATGGATGTAAATTATTTCAAGTAATGGGCCATTTCTAGGGGTCCATTCATCATGAAGTATTGTTACAAGGTGACACAACAGATGTTCTGATTTACACTGGAACCAACAGCTCTAAAGCTCAGACATAAGACAAAAGTCAGTCACCAGCTAAGCAGGTCCTCCTCTCAGCAAAGACGAATGAAATTCACTGCATTCTTACTGGAACAGCTTCTACATAGGCATACGAATGAAATGACGCTGGCATACAGGCTCCACATGAATATTTCCAGATGATCCCAGTGAGGTCCGGATCATTTGGCAGACCACAGTCTCTTCCCATCTGAAATATAGATGCAGCATTGAAATTTTGATTCAGCCCCAGACCACAACATGCCAATTCCGTTCACATTCACCAGCTCACCTGAGTATATTTCCTTTAATATACTTCAGTTTACACATCTGAAGTTTATGACTGACATGGAGATACAGTGAGAAGCATGAGGATGGAAAGGATTCCAAACCTCATGAATGGGCATGGCTCAGAGAGAGAGATGAGTAACTGGTGTAAAGGGGAAGCAGATGCTGCGTGCTGACTGACATTCCTCTTAATCACCCACTGACATGATCCCTTCCTTTCATCTTCCAGTTATTGTGCTCATCCTCTTCACACTCCCTCTTCTTTCATGCTCGTCGTTATGGAGGATGATGCTCATTCTTTTTTCTCTGTTCACCCAGCACTCTCCCGAGCTCCTTCACCACTCGTCCCTCTGAAGTCAGTGATGATTGAGGGGTCCAACGTTGGGGAGTACTTTTAGTTCTGTCTTGTTGAGATTCAGTTAAGTGATGGGTCTTCATCCAGGAAGAGATATAGGTACTGCAGCCAGATATCATCTGTAAGATTGAGGAGGTGAGTAGGGAAAAGTCGAAGTATAGATGGGTGTCATAAGCATAGCTGTGGTAAGAGAAACCATGTGAGCTTATCAACAATCCCAGTTATATTGTATACAGGTAGAACAGAAAAGGACCAAGAACTGACCCCTGGGGTACACCAGTGAGAAGGCTGGTTTGGAACGGAGTGAGAGAACTCTTCTTTGAGTTGATTTGTCTAAACTTTTCAAATGGTATGCGTAAGCTTGTAAGTTTTAAAAAGGAATCTATTTCTGGAATCTTTCTGAAGAACAGAAAAAAATGAATGGCTTTTGAATGCTCAAGTAAAAAACATTTAAAATGTACTTTATCAGTGATGATACAATGATATTAACACTAGTTCCTTATTTTCTCTTCATATAATAACTTGTTCAGTAATCCAGAAATCCAGAGTCACTTTTATGTGGCCTTTGCAGAATCCTCCCACTGATCAAGCAACAAGATCCTCTGGAAGACATGAAGCTCATAACAGAGACGAGGATGTTATCAAAGAGACTGGGACAGCTGACTAGGCTTTGTGTCAAGATGAAAGGCTGAAAGGAGGAAGGGGATACAGTTACCAGGTACAACCCCCCACACATCTATACACACCCCGAGACCAAGACAAGCCCTGGATTGTCAGGCTACGGGAGCTGTTGTTGTAAGTCAGCTGAAGGGCGTTTGACCTCGAGATAAGGGAAGGCACTGTCCAGAGTGCCGTGCTCTTGACCTGGAAAGAGGGGAGGAACAAAAAACCTCACTTCTTCAAGTGGTCAGTCATTTTCCACAACAGCCTCAGGCTCTTGTACTACTAATTGTTTTTCTAGCAAGCAATACAGTCAGTTAAGCAAGTCAAGCGTTGACTGACTGTTGCAGTGCAGTCTGACAAACCAGACCAATGTAGTAACAATAATAAAGCTTAAAGGTTCTTCAGGGAACCCAAATCTGTGTTTTCTTTCTAAGTAGGTTAATTTGGCTCTTGTGGGCTTGAAGTATGCATCTACAAAGTATGTCCTGTGAATAATTATCCAATACCTAAAAAATGGATATGTATTTTGTCAGTATTCTCCTCTCTTGATGTAAATTGGTAAGTTTTTACATTGGGTAGTGTGTATATAAGCAGAATCCCCAGTGGCCTCTTACTGTGAGAATGCTAACAATGAACAAAAGCAAAACTGGACTAGCAAGAACGTCCATTGGTAAGGATTCCCTGGACACACATTCTGGGAATGCTGACCAATGGATGTTCTTGCTATAGGCCTCTGTTCAAGAAACTTACAGCAAGAATGCTAACAATGAACAAAAAGCTACCTAACAAAACTGAACTAGCAAGAACATCCACTGGTCAGCGTTCCTTGGATGCACATCCAGCAGTAAAATCAATAGAACCTTACTTTCTTTAAGATGTCAGCATATAAAAGCTGAATTAATGTTTTTAGCTAGCACAGGGTCACAGCAGGGTCTACAACACCACCTGTAAGCCCCAGGGGTGTAGCCACATGGTGGCCAGGGGTTGTCAGCCACCAACCCTAGTTGTGACGGTATGAACTACCCTTCAGGCCACCACAGCTATGCAAAGTGAGGACAGCCAGCCATCTCAGTAAGGCAGTCACTAAGAAATGTTCTCATACCTACTGTGTAAAATGTTACATAGTTACATTTTATTTATCTGCACTGTCATCATCGGCAGTTTCCTATGTGTTTATATGAGAGTTGGATGATTGCTGCACTCAATAAACAGCTTGTCTTTGCTCTGATAGGGTGCTTTGCTGAGAAAACAGAATAGTGAACGCTGGTCAAAACCTTAATGTTTTGCGTAAAGACGTAGCTGACACTGGACTTCTACTTTAGCAAAATACTTAAGCCTTTTTCTACATTAATAAAGTATAGCATTTTTTGTTGTGCTATATGTTGTGATGTGGATTACATGACTTCAACCAATGACAACAGTATTCAGCAGTAGAAGTGATACAAGAAAAAAAAACAAACAATATTTTTCACTGAACCTTATTTTAAAAAAGAACAAAATCAGTTGCAGCTGTTTTTAAAAATGTATTGACCAGTTTATTAAGAGTAATGTAGGTCTATATACTGCAGTTTTATTTTGTTTTTTCCAAGTAGTTTGCCACTCCACTAAAAATACTGGGTCTGACCTGGTCACCCTATTGTAAACGTTCTGGCTATGCTTCTGGTAGCCCGTTTCACTCATTTTCTCACTTGCGCTGTTGGGTTTAGTTCTCGGTCCATGGCGCACAGCCTGTTAATCGGGCTAGGGTATCAGAATATTAGACCAGACAGTATTCAGATAGGTCTGATAAGCAGTATACCTGTGTCTCGATTTTTTTTTCCTTCAAACTTGGTAGATGTTTAACGTAATGTCAATTTCAGTATAATACAGGTTTTTACATCATTTACACTGTGCTCCTTGAGACTTTAAATGAGGGCACTTAAAATGTGTATTTAAAAAAGTACTAAACAATGCACCACTATTCCTTTTTCTCTTATGACTTGGATTACCTGATTTCATATAAATACAACAAATCTGTCTTATAAGTAAAAACACAAATAGATATACTCCTGTTCCTACTTTCTCATACTTAAATTATGTCTATTTTTTATTTCTGCCTAATATACTGTATGTAGATATATGTGAAATGATATGTCTTGCTACTGTAACACTGCAATGTCCCTTCAGGATCAATAAAGTACCTACCTTAACTACTTACCTACCCACCTACCCACCTACCTAGCTATCCATATGCATGGGCTAATCTAGGGACAATTTTCCAATTCAGCTCATCTGCCAGTATCAAGCCAAATGCATACATTGTAGTTATGTGGAAGTGAAGTTGGGGTACCCTAGGACTGCTGAGTGGTGCAAACATGTGAGCACTGACTCTATTGTCAGGAGACTGTGAACTTGATTCTCGATGATGCCATAGCCATCTTTGGCCAGGAGTCTAAGACAGCATTGTTGGCTTTGCTCTCTCTTGGTGGGTTGGATGGCCCTTCCTTCCCATACCACTCAGCATGATACTTGCCAACTCGGGTGTCTGTCAGGTAATGTGATGGAATTGGCAGTTAATGTTCTCCTCCAAGCATATTGAGGTGTTCAATGATGTTACATTAGCAGCATTATGAAAAGATGTGATGGCTGGCTTCACATATCTTGGAGAAAAGATATGCTAACCTTCACCCAAGCAGATTGGGTGTGAAATTGAGTTAAAAAAATCTCCATGTAGCACTATGACTCAGAATCATCTCACAGTAAATAACTCTGATGATTAGGAAATTCCCAGAAGAAAGCAATAAATTAATGTCTTTCTTTAATTTCTTGTCTAAGACGTCTAAACGCCTCAGCCCAAATCCAAAACCAAAGGCACTGAGCCAAAGACCTGCTGCTATGGATAAAAAGCAGACACATCATCACACACACACACACACACACACACACACATGCATGCACGCACATACATCTTCTAAGCCGCTTCTCCCTCAGGGTTGCAGGGGGGTGCTGGAGCCTATCATCGGGCGGAAGGCAGGACACACCCTGGACAGGTCGCCAGTCCATCGCAGGGTGACAGTTTATTCAGTAACTTTACAATTAAAAACAGTATAAGCTGTGGAGTAGTTGAGGAGTAGTTTGCGGCTGTACACAACTGCTGTGGTTTGCTGCTGTCAGATGTATAGAAGTATAGGACATTGAGAGATGCAGAGATATAGGGGGTCTCTCCATATCTCTGACCACCAAGGGCTCCAACCCCTCAGAGAAAGAAGAATGACATAATGCAGGCTAATGGGTTCCATATGCTTTTGGGGTCTGGGGTAAACTCGTGTGTTTTCTATCTTACCTCCCCCCACCCTACCACCCCCTACCACCCCCCCCCCCACACACCCCACCCCGAACCACCCTACACCCCCCCCAACACCCTACACCACCCCAACCCCCAATTTCTTTTTCCATGTTTTTTCTTTTTGTGCTCTGTACTTTCATATGCTTTCTTATCCCTCCTTCCTTCCCCTCCTCTCTCTCATTCTCATACTCTTCACCCTTATTGCTTCTCTCTCTCCCTGTTCTCTCTTTCTCTCTCAGTCTGTTTCAGCTTAGTTCCCAGATTCCTCCCCTCTCACTCAGCTCCCTTCCTGGGGCTAAAGCGAGGAAGGCCATTTTTACCACCTGAAACTCTCTCTGTCCTTCATTCTTTACATAAACATTCTGTCCACGCTGAAAACTAAAAAAAACTAGCCTTCTTTATGATAAGGAGCGTAGAGAGTGAAAAATTGTAATTGCAGACCTACAAAGTGCACCTATATAAGTGGAGCTGATAAAATGGACAATGAGCGTAGAAACAAAGAGGTGGTCATAATGTTATTGGTATAGTTTCCCATTAACTGCCTGTACATCAGTGGCAAAGTAGCCTTCTCACTTTTTTCCAAGACTCAGACTTGGAAAAACTATTGTATTAACTTTACGTAGTCCAAATGCATACATCTTTTGCACATCAGTCCAATGTTTAATGCAGTTTGTTAAATCAACAAATGTATTGCCAAAAGTAGATCAACTGAAAGACCAATTTACGTGGAAATGATTTACAAACCTGAATGATGGAAATTCAATGTATAACTTTCTCCAGTGTCATTTCACTTGAACCTGATTTATTCTTATATTACAAAACAGCATATAAACAGCAGAGCATTGTGGTCCTTTGCTAGGTTTAGAAGCATTTCGGTTCCTACTACAGCATTTTACTGTATCCAGCAATGTTAGTGTATCCAGAAATAAGTTTATAAGCCTGGTAAAGGTACTATAATTTCCATACTCTAATCTGCAGGTTGACACTTCAAATCCCATGAGTAAGCCAAAGGATTTAGATTATCCTTTAAAGCACTTCAGATCCCAAAATCCTTGTCATGTGCTGCCATTGTACTCTGGTAAATCATGTAATATAAGCCAGACTTTGACAACTCATTATACTTTTGAACTTCCACAGTGTATACTGGTCACTCGGTTTGTAAGCTTTATACTACACAACTAAAGAATTCACAATGCAGAATCCAAACATTCCCCTTTTTAATTTATTTCTTTATCAAGCTGGTGGTCTCTCGGGTATCTTAATAGTTCGGTCTCTGCAGTGGCTCAGTACACAAAATCATGATTTAAAGAACAATGTTGCTTTTCCAAGCCACATATGGAGAAGACAGTGATGACCGGTCATCATCTATACAACATTTAATACAGTGACATACACAGGGCCTTTTGTCCAGCCATGCTGTTTTATCCATCCTAGTCATGGCAGTGAGCCCAGAGGAAAAAAAAGACAGTTACCAGTAAGGCACAGTATATGTCTGGTATATACATTTGCTTTAAATTATTGTCATGGAAGGATTTTTCAAGGACCTTTAAGAATTGTGCAGCAATCTGCTATTTCACTGAAGAGTGATTTACAGTGGTGTTGGAGTAAACGTGAATATACAGGCCTCAAATCTTTAATGAAAAATATTCAGTGGGAAATTCTTGCCAGCATGAATTGTATGTGACAGATTTTCTCTAGGCTAAAGTAAAGTAGTAAGTAAAAGCAGCTCAAGGAGGACTCATTAGAGATATGGCCATTTAACATCAACTATTTCTAGGTTTTGTGATCATGGATAAAGCTGATTAATCAAACCTGACTCTTTTTTTTTTTACACATAACTGTAGTTATAAGGTGAAAATAATGAATTTTGTCACTGCCCAATTGCGTATGAACAGCCCCGTGTATAGTGTTTAAATGACATGTATAAACAAGTCAATTTCATAAATAGATGTAGGTACAGACAGACAGACAGACAGAGAGACCCTGTCCTGCACTCTTAAAAAGATTCTTCAAGTGTTCTTTAGTAAAGACAATGGTTCTATGTAGACCCATATACACTCAAAGAACTATTTACATGTTTAGAAGGCACCAAATAGAACCAAAACGTTGACACTGTAACAATGGCAGAGCCCTTGTGGTGCGCTATACAGAACCTTTTGGAATCTTTTCGAAAATGGTTCTGTATAGCACCAAAAAGAGTTTTGCTATTGTTATGATGTCAACTGTAACAACAGAGGAATCCTTTTGGTGCTAAACAGAACATGATTTCATCAGGCAAAGAACCATTTAAGCATGCAAAAGGTTCTTTAAATGTTCATGGCTCTACATAGAACCACTGTCTTTACTAAAGAACCCTTGAAGAACCATCTTTTTAAGAGCATGGGTGGCTAATTTTCCATAATCAAAAATTCTAACTTCTTAGAAATCTTAATTTATTTTATTTTATTAGCAAATCATATGCTATATGAATGTTAGGCAGCATGTTCTTTTTTTTTTTAGTTTTTTACCTGTTTGCAGTCTTAACCTCCTTTGGGGTTTTAGTCACACATACAGCGAGGCTTAATCACACTCTGCAGTCTCCGCAGTCATCGTCAGTACAGTTTTACACACTTCCAGTGGTGTCAAAACAAGCTGGAAACTCAGTGTTTAGTGCAGACAGAAATAGAAAATGGCTTCAGCTGGGAATCGGCTTAGCCTTCAAAGCTCGCCTTGCTGCACTGATGTTGAAATGGGGAGGAGAAAAAAGGGGAGAACTAGATTCAGTTACACCACTCTGTAAAAAGCTAGGAATAGGGTTGTCATGGCAACTGGGTTCATTTAATAACTCCCCTAAAACCCCACAAAGAAATACCCCGCAAAAAAATGAACATTAAAAAGAAAATAAAAAACAGAATGGAGAGATATGGAACCGTTTATTCGCGGGTGCAAAACCAACCCGGCAAGTGCAGACCCTTTCCCTGCGCCTTTTGGCTCTGCCTCTGCCAGCACTGGGAGTGTTTTAATGATGTTTTGTAGGAATCAGATCCATCTGCTCATTATTTAGGCCTGGCTTTGCAGACAGCTCAAATTAAAAAAACAGATAAAGTGGCTACTCCCACAGTTTCCCCTTTGAGGTAGGCTCTGTGGCTTCTTCGCGATTAGGTACCACAGGAATCACTGTCACATATAGACTTTTTTCATCATCACCTAGACTTCTACCCTCAGGCCTGTCTCGGCTCGGGCGCTGGAGCCGTTTGCCAAAGCCACAAATTATAATACTGATACGTAATGCAGGGTTGCCATCTGGGAACTGAAGAAATTAAAAGTATGGATGTGGGGCTCATGGCAAGCAGTTACTGGTGCAGAAATGATGGCTGGTACATGTGGCACCACTGCAATGAAATTCTTCCTCCTACAGGTTTTCCAACGTAAACTCTATCTGCCATATGTGTACCTTACCTACAATTGATTACCACTTTCAATAACTTTACCATTTCCCAGTACTTGGAAAAAAAACCTAAAGCCCACTGACTTGCAATGCCCTTAACAAAGGGAAGGAATGCTAAAAACAAGAGTGTTTTTGGGTCAACAGGTTTTCTATTCTTTTCTAAAAACACCAGAACCCATCACAATTATTGTTCATGGTGACCCATTATATGCTACAGATATGGCAAATAGAGATTAGGTTAAAAAATACCGGATCATTCCTTTAATATTTTTAACATTCTTCCAATTGTCCTTCCTAAACCCCCAAATCAACATCTGACATTTGGAGGCCATGTATCTAGCAGGTGTCTTTAATGCCCTGTGATCTGAAAGAAAACGCCGCAGTAGAGCCCTGAGATCACTCACGTATACAGACAACCCGTTTCAAGCCATGGTCACACCAAGGAATGTGACCTCCTGATAGAGGTCACTGTGGAAAATAATGGTTCAGCTGTCTTCAATTTCTTTTAATGTTCTTGTCTGTGAGCAATAGACCCTGTAATCACATACAATTTGCAACAAGCTGGAAACACATTGATGTGTCCCTCTCTGTTCAGTGTCTTCTCTTTTTACCATTAGAAGATGAGCCTGTAGTCAATTAAAGCCTAGTGTTTCCCAAGCATTTCCTGTGAAACCAGAAGTGTCTGAGCCATGGCTTGATGTGGTGTAATGCTGTGCGTAGATCAATAGAGTGAGATGGCTGCTTTGGCCCACAGAATAATGCAGGCGTCTCTTACCCGATGAGTCGAGATTTCTGTCCTCTCAGCTGGTCGTAGTTTTGTGTTGGGTATAAAGTTTCCAAATTAGAAAGACAAGGCTGAAATCTCATTTAAATCCAGATGAGGTGTTTACGGGCACCAAAACCATTCAATTTGCCATCTACAAAGACACACCTGGCATAACCTGGTCCTTACCCAAAGTATTTTAATGAATATGCTTCATTTGTACAGCATGTCAATATCCTGCAGCTCAAAGTGCTTCATAGAAATAGAAATACAAAATAAAATCACCCAAGAACATAAAAACAACAATAATAGAGTAAACGTAGATATAGAAAAATAAGACATGTTAATTGACATTGCAATTAACCCCTTCTGTGAGGATGCAAGGATTTGGATATGGGCCCACATTTAATTTTTTTTACTCTTATTACGACAAAACTGACAAACTAGGTTCATAGAAGTTACTGAATCGTTTCTATTAATTACAGAAAAATAGGGACCATTCTGATGCCAAACTAGAGTTTAATAATTATTTGTTACTTGTCATATTATGTAGTGCTTTGCAGTTAAATATGTTTATATCCACTCAATAATCCGATAAATGCAGAATATCAGATTTTGTCGGTAATCTGATCAATGCATTTACATGCATATGTGTAATCAGATAATGGGAAAACTCAGAGTCTACATGAGTCAGCCAGTAATCGGATTTCTGCTTTACAACCAGCCAATAATGTAAACCAGCCGTGATGTAAAACTGAAACTTGAAGAATATTTAAACCCTTCATTTCACCAAGCATGTAGTTTCTGCGTTGCTCCAAATGTGTTTTCAAAAGTGCCTTGCGACTACGCTGCTTATTTCCTGTGCTGCAGATGCGCAGACTGAGAAACCTGAGCACGATTATACATGCGCTGAGAATACTGCAATTTCCCCCTGGGATCAATAAAGGAATCTGAATCTGAATCTGAAATCTGAGCTAAAATCCAGCTCTCTTTATCAGATCGGATTTCTAGACCTTACTCCAACCTAAGAAATCTAAGTATGACCATTTTAATAACCTGAATAATCTGATCATTGAATAATCTGATCATAATTGCATGTAAACACACTCTTTCTATAACACCCAGCATGTATTACACAACTCCCAACAACTGGGTATCCCTGTGGTGTCAACTAATCATGATGGCTAGCCTAGCCCTGGCATCTGTAGGGCCATTAAAAAAAAGCCAAGCTAGCATTTGTATAACTCTCTTACCTCTAGTGTCGGACACATCATAAAGAAAACAGTACTTCTATCTTCATTCAGTACAAAATGGACCTCTCAGATAAGTTTTTACCCTCAGCCAGAGAAAACAGTCTAATCTCAGGTATCCAGATAGCCAGCCTTGCTTTAGTATCTACGTTCTCAGATGACAAGTCATTTCTGTAGATGTAAGTAATCTATTCTCTCCACTGTAATGATTTCAAGACTAGTTAGTTAGACAGCTGCAATGAGATATCTGGCCTTGAAGCAATAATGTTTGCCTTCTTAGCTTCTTAGCTAACAAGGAAATACAAGCCCTAAACTACAGTAGTATCACTGTAAGGTGGAGCGCTAGTTACATTTTTCATTTTGGCCAGCGTTAATAAGGAGCCTGTAGTTCAACTGGTCTTCATTCGAGACCAAACAAATATCATGTTTGCACTTTGTGTGTTTTCGGCACGGGACAGAGTCGTACATCATTTCTAATAAATACCTGCAGCATTATGTAAAGAACTGCTGCTTTCCTTTTCAACGCCTCTTTAGGGCTGAGGGCACAATAGCACAGTTGTCTTTTTCATGCATGTGTCTCAGATCTTGGGTAGCTAATGTCTTCACTAAGCAGTGTTCCATTGAAATGGCATGCTTTCCCCCCTCGCCCTTTATCTTTCCCAACCAGGTGGCTTTGTGGAACTGCAGTCTAATTAGAATTATGCAAATGAATAATCCACTAAAACAAATGCTGTGGTGCTAACTAGGACTCGCCGTGATTCTTGTGTAATTATGAATTTGCACAAATAAATGGCGTGTTGCTGGCAGTGGGGATGCAGAGTTTAATACAGTGATTTAGATAATGTCTTTTATTGGATATTATCCACCAGATAAGAAATAATCCTCCCAATAGACTTTAAAAGTGTCACACTGTGTTTGAGTAGGGAGAGAGAAAGAGAGAGAGAGAGCCTGGCTGAACTTGGAGGTGTTTCACGTGATTATTCTGTGGTGAGAGTATGAGTCATAGGTGAGCTCATTTGACAAAGCTTAGATGTCAGAGCAAATAGTTACAAGCAGCCAGAGACAGAGAACGCATTACATTTGGCAATACATTTTTTAATACATCTTCATGATGTTGATGCTAGTATGCTACTCTGCTTAAAAAGCTCCTCAAACACTCTGTCCCACTGTTTAATAAGGCAGGAGAAGGCAGGATAGGAATACATGGCTGTCCTGTCCCTTACTACACCCTACATTACAGCCAGGTCTGATGTAAGTGTGGGTACACACCCGGACGAGATGAGCACAGTCTTGCCACGAATGAGGAGAATGTTAACAAAGAAAGGTATACAGAGGGCACATTTTCATGATTTGATGCTTTTTGATTTGGTGTACTTGCTGGTTGGGCCAGTTTCTCAGACCTAGATTACACCTAAACCTATATTGGTCATTTTTCCACCACTGGCACTGCAAGTAGTCCAAGATTAGACTTAATCCATGTGTAAGAAATGTACTGCACATCCTTAAATACTCCAGAAGGCCTACTAACCTCTCTGAAATCACTCTGAAATCAGATTTTCAAATTCAGATCAATTAACTATACACTCACCCACCACTTTATTAGGAACACCTGTAAACCAGCTCAGTCATGCAATTATCCAAACATGGCAGCAGCTTAATGTGTACAGTCATGCACACATGGCTCAAGAGCTTCAGTTAACGTTCACATCAAACGTCTGAATGGGGAAAAATATAATCTAAGTGACTTTGGCAGTGGCATGGTTGGAGGTGCCAGACGATGGCTGATCTCTTGAGATTTTCAAACACAACATTGTTCAGGATTTCATTATCCAGTGAGTGGCAAGTCTGTTGGAAGAAATGTGTTGTTGATGAGAGAGGTCAGCTGAGAATGGCAAGACTTGTTTCAGCTGACAGGAAGGCTACAGTAACTTAAATAATCATTCTTTACAACAATGTTGATCAGAAAGTCTCTGAGAAAAAAAAACATCGAGGTGGATGGGCTATAACAACATATGACCGTTTCAGGTTCCACTCCTGTCAGCCAAGCACAGGAATCTGAACAGCTGAAGATTGGAAACATGTTGCCTGGTCTGATCTGAATCTTGGTTTCTGCTGCAATGTGCAGAATTTGGTATGAACAGCATGAATCCATGGAACCAACTTGCTTTGTGTCAACAGCTAAAGCTGGCAGTGGCATAATGGGGTGGGCAATGTTTTCTTGGCACATAATATGGTCATCTAATACCGGTCGAGCATAATTTGAATACCCCAATTTAAGTATCGCTGGTAAGCATGTGTCCCTTTGTTGTAACAAATTATCCATATTCTATTGGCTACTTCCATTACGGTAACGCACGTTGTCACAAAGCACACATCAACCTAAACTCATTCCATGATCAAGACACACAGATCTAAATCCCGTAGAGCACCTTTGGGGTATGAAAGAACGTGAAAGAATGGCAGATTTGCAACATGAAAGTGCAGCTGGTAAATCTGCATGATGCAATCATGTCAACATGGACGGCAATGTTTCCAGCACCTTGGTGAATCTGTAACATGAAGAACTCTTCATGTTCTTCGCTGTTCTGAGAGCAAAGGGGTGTCCTAACCAGTTTTTTAATGATATTCCTAATAAGGTAGCCTGGTGAGTGTATTGCCCAAATAACTATCAAAATAATCCTGTTTCTCTGATTAGACAGTTTGCATTACTTTCAATCTTTATATATATATTATTGCTAAATGGAGCAAATGCAGCTCCAATGACTTAAAATAATTTAAATTTGCTAGCAAACTGAATTACTGAAGTTGACGATGAAATGTTGATATGGATGAGTGCTATAGCAGCAGCAGCTCAAGCCCATCCAGCTCCTGGACTCTACAGGCTTGGGCAGCAGAAGGAGGAGAAACGACAGACACAGCCCATGCTTCTTTCATCTCCTCTGGCTGTGGATCAAGCAGTGTGTGCTGCAGGAGCTCCTCACATCCCCCCCCACCCCTCCGCCTCTTCCTCTCCTACTTCTCCTCTCCCTTCATCTTCCACCAAGCCAGCGACTGGAGGAAGCATTGATGTAGCCCCAGAAATGCACCTTGTAGAAGTCTGTATGTTTCACCATCAGCACATTGTTCAGGAAGAAAAAGGACATTGAGGCACAATGCTCTGTGAGAGAACAATGAGAACGGACAAAACGAGACCCCAAATTATGCTGATTTCTGGAAAAAATAACAATGTGTCTCCTGTGGAACAGAAAGCCTCCTCTAGGGTTTAGGATAATACCTTTCCCATGTTTTTCAATCTTTCATTTTTGTTTCGCATGCAGTGACCGTGTATCTGGCTAATCAGCTTAGGTTACATGAGTAACACATTCAGCTAATCATATTCATTACCACAGGCAGACAAAAGCAGAGAAATAAGTGAGCCATTACAGGCAGGTAGCTTAGACCTAATGACAGACTATTAATATTACAACTGGTATTCAGAAGTAAACCAATTCATTAGAGTGAACCATATAGCACAGATGAAACTAGTGGGAGGTCAACATTCTGCTTATATGCACCTGATCTCTCATTCCCAGTATATTTCCCTGGATGTACACACCTGAAACAAACAATCCAAGCCCTTCCTGTGCTATAGTAGGTGTGTTAGGGCAAGACAGGGGCAATCTGGGAACAGATTTGCATTAAGGTCAATGCTGCTGCTTGTGGTAATGATGATCAGGATCACAGTAAAGAACTACAGCAACAGGTTACGCTTTTTATAAATTAACACGGTTCACGTCCAACAACTAAATGCAGGACAATACGTTCTACTTGGGTTGAAGTAATTTATTTTTGTAGGTTAATTCACTGGTTGAACATCTGACAGTTCTTGTTTTATTTTTTACTTTACTTTAAAAAGCTCACTTTTTAGGCATATGGCTTCATCAATTTTGGGGAAAAAACACCAGATTTATGTTCAGTCAAGCTCAAACTGCTGAAATATCTCCAACATATTTACACAACTATGTGGAGGGTCCATCAGGGTAAGACATCTCTGGATGGCAGGTTAGCATCCAGATTTTTCGAGTTCATGACCGAGAGGAACTACCACCCACACTGCAGCAGAGAAAGACCTTAGAATGGTTTGGGTTTAGCCCCCATATGTGCTTCCTAACCACATAAGGGCACTGCATAGTTATGCCAGGGTGTATTGTCACTATTGAGGTTGCTCATGCATCATTCAACATCACCAATCTATGTCCAACGATCACAGAGTGACTATAAAGCCCTGGCCCTCTACTGTGGTTGTAGATGTAGACCATCTATACGCTTGTTAACTTTTACTTCACTTCATTGCCTTATTTATGCTTCTTCAATCCATCATAGTTGCACCTAAAGTGCCATGTCTGGCCTGAGAATTGGCTTATTACCAAGTCCACACTGAACATAAGTTAGTGTTGCTGGAAATAAAATGCATATGTTTTCCACTTTACACAGCAGCCCACAGAACACAGTATAGATCTTTGGAGCTCACGGCCAAAACACTGTCTGGTTTTCCAGTACAAGTCAGTGATTTAAGAGCCCATGGGCACACATGCACTATACATGGAATAGCCTATAATTCCCAGAAATCTGCTGATTTTGTACAACTTCTACCTCAGCCATTCCATTTCCCTAAATTATTGCATGTACTGTCATGTTGGGAAGCAGTTCAGATGTTTTCATCTCAGATTTCTAAGCCTATTGATCCCCTCACGTCAGCTCTTGAGTGAAACACTACTTCCACAAATTGGGGTATAACTCACTGCTTCTCCTCAATTAATCTGGAGAAAAATTAAATCCAGAATCATTGTGGGAGGAACCATCAGGAGCTTGCAGCAGGAGTCATGTTTTACTCCACCTTGGGTGAAATCCAAGACTGCCGTCTGGCCAGATTCTAACCCTGGTGTATTATTATCCAATCATACCCTTGCAGAGAGAACTAACTGCGTTGATTGGTGGTCAGAGGAACCGTTTGCCTGCTTTCGGCAAACCTGGACCAAAAACATCCCTAGTGACTCAAAATGAGTTTTTATCAAATACAAAAGCTATTATACCATGAACCATATTGTTACTGCTTGATCAAAAACTTCCACAATGGCAACTTTACAGGAGAAAAAAGAAACATTCTTAAATTTTAATGTATGGTAATATAAGGAGATTTTATTCCAAGTACATCTGGGCCATTAAGGGTCCAGTAAATGATGCCAAGTAATTTCAAATTCATGAAAAAAAGAAAAAATTGAGAAGGATTTGTTGTAACAGTAATAACATTAAAATTCAATGTAACAGTTATGGAGTAGCATATACCTACCTACCTATCTATCTATCTATCTCTCTATCTATCTATCTATCTATCTATCTATGCTACTCCATATATATTAATACATATATAATTATATAAGTCTCTCTCTCTCCCTCCATATATATATATATATATATATATATATATATATATATATATATATATATATTCAGTCATTATGGAATTCTGACAAATAATACAACAAGATACAATAGTAGTTTTCCATTTACTTATAATAATAGTAGGTTAGTACTTGTCAGACCAGTTTGTCACATGTGCATCTCGCGGTAATGCGTTTTCAAACCACATTCTCTGCTGCGCTTATGTTACTGCTTTCAGTTCTATGGTGACTGTTTCACTTAGGTAAATATTCACCAGTCAAACTTCAAACTGCACTGGAATGTTCAGCTTGCTATGTGGGAAACATAGCACAGCCACCTTAAATCGTCAAAATAGTCCTTTAGACTCTGAGCATTCCATGACAGTCATAGTAAGTTAAGTTAAGTGATACTTTTTTGATCCCACAACCGGGGAAATTCCACCTCCGCATTTAACCCATCCGTGAAGTGCAACACCACATACACACTAGTGAACACACACACACTAGGGGGCAGTGAGCACACACTTGCCTGGAGCGGTGGGCAGCCCTATCCAAGGCGCTCCAGGGAGCAGTTGGGGGTTAGGTGTCTTGCTCAAGGACACCTCAGTCAACTCGGCCCTGGGGATCCAACCGGCAACCTTCCGGTCACAGGGCCAGATCCCTAACCTCCAGCCCACAACTGCCCAATGAGGAGTCTTTCAGAGGTAGTTTTGTAATTAGTCATCTGCCAGTGGCTGATAATCAGGAACTGGTTTGAAAGATTATAGAAGTACATTCTCAAAAGTTCTTTAGGAAAGACAATGGTTATATATAGATCCATCAATAGTCAAAGAACCATTGCATGCTTAAATGGCTCTTTGCATGGTGAAATGGTTCTACAGATTGATAGAGTGTTGTGTATGGTTCTGTATAAAACCTTTTTGAAAGTGGTTCTATACAGCACCAAAAATGGTTCTCCTATTGTTATGATGTCAAGCTTGTAAGAATAAAAGAGCCCTTTTTGATGCTATATAGAACCGTTTTCTAAAAGGTTCTATATAGAACCATATACAAAACATGTTCCACATCAACCTGAGGGACAATTTCACCATGCAAAGAACCATGTAAGCAAGTTAAATGGCTCTTTGACTGTTGATGGTTCTATATAGAACCAAAGACAACCCAAGACAAACCTTTTTTTTTATACAATGAAAGTTTTGCCTTACTGGCAAACCATGACTAATTAAAGGCTTGAACTGCAAATAACATGAACACATAACATCTTGCAAGCACATGTGTCTGTGATATTATCACTAGAGGTGGGCTAGCGGTTAGGGAACCAGCCTCGTGACCGGAAGGTCGCCGGTTCGACAGCGCATGACTGAGGTGTCCTAGAGCAAGACACCTAACCCCCAACTGCTTGCTGGGCGCTGTGGGTTGGGCTGCGTGCCAGCAAGTGTGCTCACTGCCCCCTAGTGTGTGTGTTCACTAGAGCGTAGGTGGTGTTAAATGCGGAGGTGAAATTTCCCCGTTTGTGGGACTAATGAGGGTCTCTTAATTAATTAACATGAATCAAAATAACTGACATTTGAGACATTTTGCCCACCCTTGTCACTAAATTTATGGCGGTGCATTGTCAGACGTTTTTTCCATTGCGTAAAGTTTGCATACTATAGCTATTATTATGTGTTTATAAGTTTTAGGATAATGTTGCGAAGGCATTAGATCACATTTTTCATGAAATGGACAGCAACATTTGAACTGGGCTGAAACATAACACAGCTCCACAATCCTTACCCGCGTTTTAGTTTTCCAACTGGCTCCTTGACTAAACTCCTCCTAAACTCCTCCTAGCGCTCAGAATAAAGCCGAGTCATCTTGTGAGTCGATTAACCTTCGACTTTGGCTTTCAGTGTATTGAAACAGACAGCTCGAACGAATCGGTTCGGTAAACTGAATCGAACTGAACCGCCTCTGAACCCCATCCTACCTTCCACGACGCGCTCCAGATCCGTGCAGAGCGAGCGAGAGTCCATGCCGGGCTTTAGCGCGCCTCCTGCTTCTCGCTCCCATTGTGATGCTGCTCCGGCTCGCGCACTTCACGCAGAGTTAGCGCGAGCGCGGCCAAGGTAACGAAGAAAGGAGTAAACGCCGTCGCCGTTACTGGATTTTACGTGATTCACTTTGCCTGTGAAGCTATGTCTTACCGCCTGTCGGTTATGTCCGCGGAGTTAGGACAGCGGAGCTCCGTTCGCCCACAGAGTTGAGAAGTTAAACTTGGGCTAAGCGCTGAAGTTTTCCCTCCTCGGAGCTGCTCGGCGTCAACACTGCTCCGCACACCGAGCCATCATGGCGAGCCGCTGGCGCGCTGGCTCTGGATCCCTGATTTCTCCTCGGCTGAGCTGCTCTTCGTGGGAAAGTCCTGCTCAACTTTCTCCGAGCCGGGTCAAGGTTTTCAGCCGCTGTCTCGTGGCCTTCCTGGCGCTCCTCTGCGGCGGACTTTGCGGCGGCGAAAGCGAGTTTTCGATCCTGGAGGAAGCGCAAGTTTTGGCCGTGCAGATGAAGAAGCTGTCGGCGCAGGAGCTGGGAGTGTTCACCATGCAGGTGAGTTCACGGACCGCTCCGGCCCCGCTGTCTGCCTCCTTCTTCATTTCCCTGAAGTTCGAGCTGCGGCTTTAGTGGCGAGTTTAACCTGGCTGGCTGGCAGGGTGGCGTGGGGGTCGGCTGCGGTGAGGAGAGCTGCGCGTGTGTGTGTTCGAGTCAGGCGGATGTGCAGTTTAATATACCTGCATATAATAATCACAGACGACTCCACGGTCCGAATCAGTCCTGAAAACACTGAATATTTCATGATTTCTTTCCACACTAGTCAGTTTCACCAAGTTTTTGGTCCTTCAGTCGCTGTGAAGTAGACCGTGTGATGCCAAACGGTATTTTAAAAGGTTTAATTTCGCAACGTACCACATGCACAAAGTACACGGGCTGTGTACAAACCCTTATTTCTGGATCCAGCCTTGAACGTGGGCTTCGAGTGAAATAACGGTTGGAAGCGAGTGGAAACCAGTACCTCGTAAAATAAAATAGAGC